>NC_083776.1:32410102-32540102 GCF_963514075.1 Conger conger | reverse complement strand
CTTTCTCCCGCCGTACGCACGCCTTCCCAAACCTCTGTCAACTTTGGGTTCTGATAGCACTGCAGAGGAGCAAGGCTTCATTGATGAATATATTCTCTGAATAATATAATTGCAAAGATGATTTTCTCATTTATGTGATTTTGGAAAATGTATTGCATGTAACATTTTCAATCAATGTACTGTTTTGGCTTTCCTTTTCCTACTATGTTCAGCATTGCAGAGATGGTTTGCTGCAATGGGTTCCTTCCACACACCAAGGAAAATTTCAAGGTGCTTTTCCCTGTGAGGGCCACATCTCCTGTCGAGAGTCACCCTTGGGACTATTGGATTATATCTGGGCTGTAGCACAAACCCGAGCTGAACTGGGTAGTCCCCAGGGCCACATCACAGAATATTCTCCCTGAGTTGACTGCACTATCCCCAGGTGGTATGTCTGAATGCATTTTATTTATTGATTTTTTTCTTTCTTCAGAAATGTCCCATGGTGCATCAGGAATAGCTCACGTGGATGCAGGCTGTTCCTGGTCTTCTGTGAGGTAGTTTAAAGAGCTCCTCCATAAGAACCTCTCATAGCTACAGCACCGGAGGAGCAGTGTGGAAAACTCTCCCTGAACTTTGGGACAGATCCCATCCCTGGAAGCCTGGGAGGACCTGGGAGGAGCTGGGAAACATCCAGCTGACTCCAGCTCATCTGACAGTGGTTTTACTTTAAAATCATAACTGTCCCACGATGTAGGCTATACAACAAAGAGAAATTCCCCAGGACTTTTTGTAGATCAAACACATTGAGAAATCCCTCAGGACTTTGGCAAATTAAACACATTTTGCACAAATTGTGCACAAATTGTTTTTGGAAGCTCTTATTTGCATTTGCATAACTTTGCAATTCATTTTTATATAACTTTGCAAGGTAGTAAAACATTTTAAAATGCTTGAGATTAGCAATGGGATCCCCAATGGAATCTTCACCCTATAATAATTATAGTTAAAAATATTCCTGCGGGGCAATGTTTGAAATGTTTTGTGGAGACAGTAAGTACAAGTGAAGGTGCGGTTAATGAACAAAGCCATAGCTCATTCCCATCCATGCTGCAAGCATTCAGATGCCACTTTTCCCAAAATTGTCACAAAATACTGCAGTATAGCAATTTCAGAGGAGTCAATACTGTATGCATTGTTCCTCAAACAGGATTGTGGACTTCCAACATTGATCGAAATGATCATTGTGACTATTGTTTTCCCATTAAACAACCTAGATTTTTCTCAGTCCTGTTTCTTTCTGTAATAATTTGCCCCCACAGCTGCGACGGGCTGTTCTTCACCACGGTAAATGTATGGGCTTTTGTCTGACCTCTTTTTGGGGGGGGGGGGGGGGGGGCAGCAGTCACACAACAGGCAACGAGTCTGCCCTTCTCACCAGGGTGCTCAGAGGCAATTTTGATAAATGTCAGAAACACACTCAAACAGCAAACCTCTGCAGCCCCTAAATGAGAGCACTCAGAGAAAAATGACTCAAGGACCCCGTCTCCTCCTAATGGCCATGTACTTGGCACCCTTTTCACCACGCACAGAAAAAGCAAAACAAAAAAGAAAAGGCAAGACGATACCAATTTCCCCAGAGTGGTGACTGTTGGCTTGGCCTGCATGGAGATGTGCGTCCAATGTTGTCTGAAAATGGCCGTTTGCCCGCAGTTCCTGGAATCTTTCCCACAAGAGCAGAATCAGGCCTAGATGTCCTTGCAAATTTAATTCACGGAGTGTACAATTGCACCACAGATGAGTACGGACTGAACAAGGACCATTCTGCTGAACAGGTGGCACACTAGAAAGTGCGTTATATCATATTTATGTCTCATTTTTTCCTAGAGACAAACAGAAAATATAGTCCCAGGGGGTATTAATAGTAGATACTCACTTCAAAGTTTAGGACTGCAGTGAAGGTGCGGGAGACACACTTCCCTGGTGGAGGGACAGAGGGAGACGTTCCCCTGGTGGAGAGACAGAGGGACACGCTCCCCTGGTGGAGAGACAGAGGGAGACTCTCCCCTGGAGGAGAGACAGAGGGAGACACTCCCCTGGTGGAGAGACAGAGGGAGACACTCCCCTGGAGGAGAGACAGAGGGACACAATCCCCTGGAGGAGAGACAGAGGGAGACACTCCCCTGGAGGAGAGACAGAGGGAGACACTCCCCTGGAGGAGAGACAGAGGGACACACTCCCCTGGAGGAGAGACAGAGGGAGACGCTCCCCTGGAGGAGAGACAGAGGGAGACACTCCCCTGGAGGAGAGACAGAGGGAGACACTCCCCTGGAGGAGAGACAGAGGGACACACTCCCCTGGAGGAGAGACAGAGGGAGACACTACCCTGGAGGAGAGACAGAGGGAGACACTCCCCTGGAGGAGAGACAGAGGGAGACACTCCCCTGGAGGAGAGACAGAGGGACACACTCCCCTGGAGGAGAGACAGAGGGAGACACTCCCCTGGAGGAGAGACAGAGGGACACACTCCCCTGGAGGAGAGACAGAGGGAGACACTCCCCTGGAGGAGAGACAGAGGGACACACTCCCCTGGAGGAGAGACAGAGGGAGACGCTCCCGTGGAGGAGAGACAGAGGGACACACTCCCCTGGAGGAGAGACAGAGGGAGACGCTCCCCTGGAGGAGAGACAGAGGGAGACGCTCCCCTGGAGGAGAGACAGAGGGAGACGCTCCCCTGGAGGAGAGACAGAGGGAGACGCTCCCGTGGAGGAGAGACAGAGGGAGACGCTCCCCTGGAGGAGAGACAGAGGGAGACACTCCCCTGGAGGAGAGACAGAGGGAGACACTCCCCTGGAGGAGAGACAGAGGGACACACTCCCCTGGAGGAGAGACAGAGGGAGACGCTCCCCTGGAGGAGAGACAGAGGGAGACGCTCCCCTGGAGGAGAGACAGAGGGAGACGCTCCCCTGGAGGAGAGACAGAGGGAGACGCTCCCCTGGAGGAGAGACAGAGGGAGACACTCCCCTGGAGGAGAGACAGAGGGAGACACTCCCCTGGAGGAGAGACAGAGGGAGACACTCCCCTGGAGGAGAGACAGAGGGAGACACTCCCCTGGAGGAGAGACAGAGGGAGACACTCCCCTGGAGGAGAGACAGAGGGACACACTCCCCTGGAGGAGAGACAGAGGGAGACACTCCCCTGGAGGAGAGACAGAGGGAGACACTCCCCTGGAGGAGAGACAGAGGGACACACTCCCCTGGAGGAGAGACAGAGGGAGACACTCCCCTGGAGGAGAGACAGAGGGACACACTCCCCTGGAGGAGAGACAGAGGGAGACACTCCCCTGGAGGAGAGACAGAGGGACACACTCCCCTGGAGGAGAGACAGAGGGAGACGCTCCCGTGGAGGAGAGACAGAGGGAGACGCTCCCCTGGAGGAGAGACAGAGGGAGACACTCCCCTGGAGGAGAGACAGAGGGAGACACTCCCCTGGTGGAGAGACAGAGGGAGACACTCCCCTGGAGGAGAGACAGAGGGAGACACTCCCCTGGAGGAGAGACAGAGGGAGACACTCCCCTGGAGGAGAGACAGAGGGAGACACTCCCCTGGAGGAGGGACAGAGGGAGACACTCCCCTGGTGGAGAGACAGAGGGAGACACTCCCCTGGAGGAGAGACAGAGGGAGACACTCCCCTGGAGGAGAGACAGAGGGAGACACTCCCCTGGAGGAGAGACAGAGGGAGACACTCCCCTGGAGGAGAGACAGAGGGAGACACTCCCCTGGAGGAGAGACAGAGGGAGACGCTCCACTAGAGGAGAGACAGAGGGAGACACTCCCCTGGAGGAGGGACAGAGGGAGATGCTCCCCTGGAGGAGAGACAGAGGGACACACTCCCCTGGATGAGAGACAGAGGGAGACACTCCCCTGGAGGAGAGACAGAGGGAGACACTCCCCTGGAGGAGAGACAGAGGGAGACACTCCCCTGGAGGAGAGACAGAGGGAGACACTCGCCTGGAGGAGAGACAGAGGGAGACACTCCCCTGGAGGAGAGACAGAGGGAGACACTCCCCTGGAGGAGAGACAGAGGGAGACACTCCCCTCAGAGGGAGACACTCCCCTGGCGCTGGCCCTGCTCGGCTCATCTAGCGCGTGATGGAGCAGCAGGGGGGCTGTCACACGGCTCCGTGTCGCGGTGCCAGCCTCAGCCCGCACACATTATGCAGCAGCCCGCAGCCACACGCCAGACCTACAAATACCCGTCCGCATTTCATGAAGAATAATAAAAACCAGGGATATTTTCTGAAAGATGCGCAGATAAACCCCAATCCTGAGCACCCAAGATTAAGCAAAGGGACTGGGGGCAGCAGTGAACGACCTTTTGGTGGTCCCTTAAGCCTAGAATCCAATACTATGCCTGGATGGCAATATTAGCCTTCGAAAGCTTCATTCTTGCAAATGAAGGGTAGAGCTGGCCATCACAGGACCTGAGTCACCCTGTCTCCATAAAAAGTGTTGACCGTGGGGCCACAGTGCCTGTGCTTCTGGAGAGATTCTTTTTTTCCACCAAACTATTTTTCAGAGCTCACCTTGGCTACATTTTTAGGGGTCAGGGAATAATTCTCTAGTTTTATGGTCTTTGATACCCTCTGGAAATGGCTCTTGCAAAGCACAGTGCTTCAGGCAGTAAGTGGAGCTATAAAAATTTAACGATCAATTGATTGAGATTGATAACTTAAGGCATTTTGGGACCTTCAAATTTAGGGAACAAAATAATCCTGGCATCCCAAGTAACATGGACATATTGTGCTGTGTTAAATGAGTTAAATGACTGCTCATGGCGTTTTGATGGTATCAGGACACGTATGCACTCTGTTGGCATTTTCGGAGTACTGAATACCGGACCATAGCAGCTATTGCAAATATGGTATTTTCTCAGTTTTATACCACAAATTACATCATCTACACCTGCACACGAGGAGCACTCCAGCTACTTCACAACTTAGATGCACTCACTTGCAAGCCAGGTTCCACAACTGTAAATATTTTACACTCTAAGTCCTACAGGAAAGTAAAGGACGCTCAGAGTCCTACAAGAGACCAGAGTCTATTTCACACCCTACGGGCCACACACACACAGCACTACAGGTCAGCCAGGTAATATTCCACTCCCCGCAGGTCACGCAGTACTACAGGAGATTCGCTGACTATTTTGCGCTCAATAAGTCACACAGTATGACAAGATAACCAATGAGTATTTTAAACCCTATATCTCACCGCACATCGCTACAGCAGAGGTCAGCGCTAACAGCAGGAGATGTCGCTGTGGGTGTTTTGTGTGTTGGAAGTAACTCATTTATTAGTAACCCAGGGATTGCTGCTTGACCTGGAATGAGCCCTGCGGTGCCCCCTCTCCCTGGGCAGGCTGGTCATAGCGGGGTGACACATGGGGCTGAAGGTGGCTGATAGTTCCTTTACTGCCATAGCCTCCCATGACCATGGCTGTTCTAATCTAAATGCCTTTTTGGGCTTAAAGGAAAGGGATGTTTCAGTATTCTGTAAACAGTGGTCGCTGTTCTGTTGGTTTGAAACTGTTAGGGCATGGTAAGACTTAATTTGAAAGGAAAAGTAGATAGACACAAGGCTCAGGCGAATTCCAGGGATTAAGTCCGGCAAAATGAATACTACTGGGAGTCCTAACTCTCTCCCACATAGGACAATCTCACACACACTGCCTCTCGCCAGTGAAGAGTACACAGCATTATTACTGTCATCATGTTCTTTCAATAAAATATGTTACAATATTCACCAACTTTTATTTAATAAGGAATATGTTTATCTTGCCGCTATTAATAGTCTCATGATGTTTGATTTATTTTGATTAGTGACTAAAGATTACAAATTATATTTCATAGTTTCGAGAAATCATCTGTAAATATAATTATATTCCAAATAATCATTTTCTTATTACTTTTTTTTGCAGTAGAGCATGTACAGTATAAGGGAAGTTATGAAACAATAGTTCATAAATGACTTATCCGCTGCTTTCCTGGCTCTACCTAGGGCAACAGATGCACACAAGGATGACCTCAAAAACAATTCTAATAATACAAAAGTATCAGCGTCGTAAAACTTCTCCTGGAGGAACTGCAATGAACTAAGGACCAAATAACAGCAAACAGAACATACAATTATGCAAGTAGTGAGATGGCTGAGCCTAGGGCAAAGGCAGTGTAATACATTTATATTAAACACACACACACACACAGACACAGACCTTCTTAGTTCTGCAGTAAACCTAGATAGCAGCTGGTTGCGTTACGATATAGGGGTTCGACGGCCGCAGGGGCGTTAGCCAAATCACTCCGGGACGCTGGTGAAAAGGCATCTGCTCTGATCATGTAATGAACGCGCCGACCAAAGAGCGGACCGCGCGGATCCGCGTATCGTTAGCCCGCCGCGAAACGCAGAGGCAGGCGGGAGCGGGGGCAAGGTGACGAGTTCATAAGCATATTTATGGAAGGCCGACAGCCCCCTGCGAAACATGTAAATTTTATGTAGCGTTAATTAGCCATCCTTGCATTGCCGCGCGCGATTATGCTGCTCACACATTCTGTTGCATTTTCTGCCGTTGCTTCTGTCCTTGCAAATTAGATTTTAATAAGCTTTCTTTCCCCCACTCCCCCCGTCTAAAGAGGGAGAGAAAGGGCACGGAGACTGTAAAGTAAATACAGTAAACAGAATACTCACGAGGAAACGAAACTGAAAATAAAACACAATCTTTTCATGTACTGGGGTGTAGTCATACATCAATATGTTATGTACATCTTGTCTACTGTTAATAGGTCTAACTGTTTTGCCCATTTTCTTTGTTCATTTTTTTGCCCAATGTTGCAGATACATTTTTTATTTTTTGTCGTTATATAAGCCGCTACATAATGAAAATTATTATTTTTTACATGACAAAAAATGTGCTTTCTTCCCGCTCAGGGTCTGAGGAACGTTCTTGGTTTCCAATGGCAACCACCTCCATCAGTCAGCATGGTAACGCCATGTCAACAGGGTGCAGCTAAATTTAACCTCGGAAAAACAGAGACCTGCACAGGTGCTCCTTCAGCGGCTGTGACTGTTGTGCCGAACTTCCCATCATCACACAGAGAAAGATAATAATGTACTTATTTGGGGCAGCTTCTTGGTCAATCAACAAGTTTTTTTTTTGTTTTGTTTTTAAGATTTGCTCTCTCCCTCTCCCTCTCTCTCTCCCTCTCTCTCTCTCCATTTCTCTCCCTCTCCCTCTTTCTCTCACACACAAACACATACACAGGGGCAGAAGTAAGTAAAAAAAATGGCTGATAGCCCCAGACAGGGCCAGATTCACTGAGAAAATTCTTTTTAAATGCGTACTGCTTGAATTTGTATGCTCGCCCTGCAATAATTTCTCTTTGAAATACTAGCAGCAAACAGGGCTTTCATTCACTTTTTGCATGATGCAACTGTTGGCCTCTCCAATAATTTCCCTCTAAGCATCCAAAACTGTTTTTGACTGACACTGAATCGGGGCTACCTTGTTCTTTTTTGTTAAAAGAATATCTTCACTGACTGCGGTTGTGAAATAATAAAATGTTTTGAGTTACCCACGCCCCACCTTGTTGCAAGGATGGAATGGTCTTTCGCAATAATGCAAAAATGTTTCTTTTGCAATAATTTAGCGTTTATTCAAACTGTGGTGGTCAATTTGACCCCAAATGTAAAAGCGGCCAAAAACTCTTAGCATAATAGGAGGGTTGACCAAGGTACTCAATATAATTACTGTAGTACATATCCAACTCTAAAATGTTTACAAGCATTATAAAATAAATTAACACCTGTAAAATTCCAGTAGTGTAACACAATGTGACAACAAGCATGTACTGCACAGAGAAGAGGCTACCGCACATACGTGGCACATGAATTATGGCTAGCTGGGCCGCAGGGCCATATTCCAGTGTCTTTGAAAGGGGGCTGATTGTTAAGGTGCGTTTGCCCGGAGCTTCAGTGAGACAGGTCAACTTTCTGTTGTTTCATAATCAGCAATGTTTAAGGTGATGTGTGAATGCACCTCTGAGGGAGAAATGTCCTGAGGATAGAGAGGAGGACAGGAGTGGATTCTAAAACTGTGAGGCCAAACAGACGCGTAACTCGGAGCGCAGCCGTAGACATTAGCATTCAGTCAATGGCCTGCTGGATCAAAGGGGAAATTAAGAGGCTAGCGCTGAATCTCCGATGTCTGAATGCCTCAACGAGCCACAAAAAAGCATCTCACCTACTCATTGCTATTGCTGCGTTATGTTGTTGCTATTTGATTTCTTGAATGAGATTAGATGAAAAATAAGATTAATTACCTTTTCATAATTGCAGACAGACTGCTTTGTTATCAATTGTACACATAGACCTGAGAGAGGATGAAAATAACCTGACGTCGTGCAAAAAAAAGTCATTCTCTGCTTCCTGCGTCAGACGGCGAGGAGTTTACAATGGCTGCTGGCTGTTTGTGTTTGATCATGAATGCCTGTCTCCCAGGATTTCAGGCAAATGTGACAGAGATTGGCCTTGATTCAAAATACAGGATAAGTATTCCCTCATGACGAGTACAAACAAAATTAAGAAAAGAATACAAAATAGGTTCTGCATTTTTCTGTACAGGAAAATATAAACGATTACCGTTTTTAAGTTTGCTTCTGGCAGTTTTGGCTGTCACAACATTCAATATGAGTTACACAGATATAGGTTGTTTTTTTCCGTTATTTTCTTCTGCCTGGATATACTAAAAATATACCTTTGCACATATCACCTGTGCTACAATTATTTCAAATGTCTACATTCTGGCCTTAATACAATTTCATTCACATTTATATGGCCCATTTGAGTTATGAAAGGTTATAAACAGGGGAGAAGGGGGTCTGTTGAGACACGGGATCCATTGTCACCCAAAGTTTTTTGTCGGATCAGAAACAAGCTAGCCTGCTGTAAATCACATTGCACACTCCTATACACGTCCTGTTTCACCTTGGATTTCAACGGACCGGTTTCGTGTCAATTTCATGCTCAGAAAACATCACTTAACAATCAACCCCGTGTCACAAAAGACCCCAATCTCCCCTATACTTCGGTTGAAACTTCTAGGGGAGCAGAACAGGGGAACATGTTTACAGTAACCATGTCATTCCATGTCTTTCCATCTACCAGTCCAGTCCTGAGCCTGAAGACCCCTCTCCTCACACAACGCCACTGATTACAGTGATTGACTGAGCAAGCTCAATACCGCCGTTGTTTGCTTTCAGATAAAATGTGTTTTTTTTGTGCGGCTCTGTATTCTTCTGGGATGATGGAAATCACTTGCAAATTGGAGTGAACAGGGCCAGAGAGTAAGACGTGTGTGATGGAGCGTGTAATTGGATCAATGGGGTGAGAAAATGTGGCCTATATTTCAACATTGTTTTCTTGTCAATAAGAGAAAAACACTACGTACAGCGCAGGGCGTCTGAAGGAGCTGGGCTGAACTGAAGATGGTGGACGAGGAGAGCATCGCTCACGTGTCGTCACATTGGAGTGAGTCAGAGGACTGAAACCTGGGATGTTTGCCTTTTACTGCATATCTGCAAGTACTTATCGTGATCATTTTTGCATTTTTTTCCCTTCGAAATGACCTTTCGCCTGGTGAGTCAGTTCTTCCTCGAAGCTTATTATTTTTAATGATGGATTCAAGGGAGGGCTAAGTGACCGGGGCTATATTCAGCAACAGAAACCCAAAAATGTACAAAGGGGAAACTGTGCCTGAGCCACCTGCAGCCACCTGCGGAGAACCAAAATGTCCGTCAATTTCCACAACATGATGGAGGAAAAACAGCACTGTGGACTGTGAACCTCTCACAGCTGTAAACATGTACACTTAATAAATACAGAGAGTCCACTAAGACATTTGCACGGAGGAACATTCAGATCTATACATACAGTGCTGGGAAGCAGCTCACTCTGTGTTTATGTCCAACCTGCCCTGTACTGAACCTCAGTAGAGTGAAAATCCTGCACCATCCAAATGGCCGTCCAAACAATTCTCCTCTTGTTCTCTCCTCCATGTTCTTACTCCTATTCTTGTATTCTTGTTATTCCATAAGAAGAAGAACAAGAAGAACAAGAACCATATTTATTTATTATTAATAATATGTATTGTTTTACATTTTGAAAAAGCAGGCTATAAATATATGAAGCAGGGACCTGTAGGCCTATTTGAGTGTTTGTGTAGCAGGGAGAGATAGGAGAGAGAGCGATGAGGAGCATTTGAAGCAGGGTGCTGTCAGTAGCTCTTCAGAGGGAGGGGTGGGAACAGGGTGGAACTGATAGGAGTGCGAGCGCACAGAGCCCGTAGCAAATGAAGCATCTGACAGCTTCATCGTTGGCTGGACATGGTTGAAGTGCAAGCTTGTTTTTTCCCCCTTTTTTATTTTGGCATGTTTTCGTATTTATGCACTGCGACATTTCTCAACAGACTGCCGGCGTTTCGTTTCTGTTAGATTATGAGTTTATCCCATCCTGGGAGTAGATCACTCGAACCCCTGTAAGAGCACAAATCCCTGAACGTACTCAATGCCGGCTCCTTGAGACACTATCATTAGCAAAGAGACTGATAATTGGCGCAATTAAGTGTTTCTAGAGAGAAGGAAAATGGCCTAATGTCATTCAGGGATGCAAGTCCATTCCTGCTTTTTACATTTACGGAGACTGTGGTATCATTATGCCAATTCTCAATCTATGATTGTAAGAATCTCATTAATTTCGCAATTTATCAGAATAATGCCAGGTCAAGCCAATTTCAGTATTTAAAGA
The DNA here is from genome assembly GCF_963514075.1 of Conger conger. Classification (NCBI taxonomy): domain Eukaryota; kingdom Metazoa; phylum Chordata; class Actinopteri; order Anguilliformes; family Congridae; genus Conger; species Conger conger. The sequence goes on along the minus strand of NC_083776.1, from coordinate 32,529,264 downwards.
TCTCATCACATCGGTATTCTACAACTTTTAGATAAATTGTATTCATTCATAAGAATAAACAAAACAAGATGTGAAAATAGGATAGAGGATAAGAGGGTAATAGCACACCGCACAGTACGTGGGGTGATTAACAATTCAGCTTCGTGGCCAAATGCATATCTCCATAACCCTTCCCAGCCTTTCCCAATTAGTTTAATTAACATTCAGACAAATGAGGAGAGAACAGAAAGTGTGGGCGAGAGAGAGAAAGCGCGAGAGGACAGGAGAGGAAAGGAGAGATGGAGGGAGAGATTGGTTTATAGATTAAAATGACATATTACACATTAGGAAACACACTGCTCCAATGAGTTGCAATTTAGCTGTCCACGAGGACCTACTGTGTAATCGTCAGCTATTAATATTTGCATTAATTCCAGCAGCTAGATAAACAAGACAGCATGGACAGAGGCCGTGCCCACACAGGAAGATCTGTCATGTATATTTTAGTATGGTTAATCTGCCATGCATACTTTATCATTACTAATGCAGCGATAATTAAAAATGAAATACCTGAAGCGGCAGAACAAACCGTGTCTCGAATTGTGGAGTTCCCGATGCAGAAAGGTTCACATTTACCCCCCTTCCACACACACACACACACACACTCACACACACATATTCACACACACCTCGTTTTCCCTGTTCTTTTCGGCTTTAGAATTTTCCGGAAGTTGTAGTTGGGTTTCTAACGTTGATCCTGGATACCCCTGTGCCCTCTGTCAAATGGCAATCATTGTTCTGGAAAGCTCTGAGTTCTTATGAACTTTATCACTTACATCACAAAGCTGTATTCATTGACACAGCAGTGAGGCACCTTTTCGTAATTGTGTGGATGCTTTTGGTCACAAAAAAAGTTTTTTTTTTCATATTTGAAAAACAACAAATGCAAAAACTTCCTTGAGAACTTAAATTATCTGATTTTCAGAGGGGAAAACATCCCTATATGTGTTGTAGAAAAGAAATAAACCTCTCATGAACCATTGCTCGACTGTACAGGAAATATAACATGGACCAGCCTGGGCAGTGTTTTTAATAAAGATCACAGTTATGGTAGAATTTATGGCCGATTATATATATATTTGGCAAATATATTTCAAATGGCATAAATCTTACCAAATGTTTTCACATGAAACATTGAATTTTAGTGCTCAGGGAAGGTCTTTGCTCAGCACAATTCTTTAGAGTAGGTCACAATGCTTCGACAGCCATGATAGATTATGAACAGATTTCAAATCATGTCATGAAGCTCATCACAAAAACGTCCCTGGAAAAAAAAAAGATTAATGCTCGGGGACCTCCTTCAGCTATCTGCTGTCTATGCATATCTCATTCTGCTTGTGCTGCCATTTTATATGTGTTAACAGCTTGTACAGCTCCACAATGTTTAGATACAGAGTGAAGGCCCGACAAATGTACACTTTGAAACCCAAATTTAAAGCAGAGGGTGAGTCAACATGTCAGTGAGCCTTTTTCAATGATAGGAAGGGATTTACAATGGTCTTGTAACAATCTTACCTAGTGTACCTGTAACGTACGTTGGAAAAAATAAAATCACCCTTGGTTGGAAACACTTCCCCCAACACGAGGACTGGCACCAAAGCAGCGTGCGATTAGAGTTCCTGTTTGAGAGTTTAGAGCGTTTCCCGGTCTCCCACCTCTGTACTCTTCATGCGCTTCCCGAACGTTGATTTGCACGCTTCCGCTCCTCCTCTTCTCCTCTCCTCCTCTCCTCCTCCCCTCCGCTCCTCTCCTCCGCTCCTCTCCTCTCCTCCTCTCCTCCTCTCCTCCGCTCTCCTCTCCTCTGCTCCTCTCCTCTTCTCCTCTCCTCTGCTCCTCCCCTCCTCTCCTCCTCTCCTCCTCTCCTCCGCTCTGCTCCTCCTCTCTTCCGCTCCTCAGCATCTTGCTCTTCTCATTCTCACCCTGTTCACAGCGCCAATCTTTCCGGCTCCTTCCGTCTCCTGTCTGGGCCCCGCAGTCTCGCTCCTGAAGCCGGGGGGGGGGTGTCAGAGACGGGGGCGCCAGAGGAGGGTGGCGACAGGGTGGGAGAGGGGAGAGGGGAGGGAGAACGTGAAATCCAAAATGCACCAGGAAAGAAGGGTGGGGCCAGACAGCAGCTAGTTTCCAGTCTTTAATCTTGTCAGGCATATGTTTCTGTCTGTGGCACAGCTAGATTTATAGCTTCTTTTTTTACGTGAAAATGGAAGGTAAAATATCTTATGACAAGAAAAAAATGAGACTAGAGCCCTACAATGGGGCTGTTAAAAAAGATCTGCCCTTTCCTTGCCTTCCTTGCCTCTACTAGTTCTGACATCCTGGGGCACAGCAATCTACCATTTTAAATTAAAGTAAGAATTATACCAAAAATAATTGCGCCCGAATCAGTGGCGATCCAAGATTCCTGCTAATATGGCATTGTTTTGATCAAGGCAATCACTGGATAAAGGGTAGCCGTGTGGGTGAAAATCAGGGGCACGGGTTACCTGTTGCCTCTTCTAAAAAGACCTGCTATTATTTGTGTGTTTGATGATTTTGCGGGGGCAGCTTTTGAAGCATTTCCCTCTGGAATGGCTCCCCGGACAGCATTTACCACATTGTAACCAAGGCTCTGGAGCCTATGGGGATTCGTGAGGAGGGCAGACAGGCATTGCTGAATATCACAACCGCATGAACCAATGGTATTGCCTGGTTGCCTTTTCAATGGGCCTGTCCATTTCTCCTCTTGACAGAATGAGCATGTTCTGTGTCACCTGGTCTCTCATTATTTAAGAAAGCAATCCCCTGGCTTTCAGCCGTGGTGCGCTCACACACATTCAATGTTTTTGTCCTTTTTTTACAGTGTTCTACTGTAAAACGATACATTGAATACACTGAAACCTTGCTTTGCTTCTTACCCTTCTCTGTCCTTTGCTGCATCCTTCTTCTTATCCCTTGCCGTTCACCGGTCAGTGTAATTAGGACCTTCTCGGGCATGTTGATGAGCATCTGTCATTCCAGCCTCAGCAAAAAAAATATATTTAAAAATAATGAAGTGGCGGCTTGAGAACCTTGGCCTCCCACAGAGACAACTAACAGCTAACATACCGTCTTATGCGCTTGAACATAATTATACATTCAGCCATTGTTTCATACATTTAGCTAAAGATTTCGTTAAATGTGTTATACATTTCGCTAAATCCATCCATCCATCCATCCATTATCCAAACCTGCTTATCCTGAACAGGGTTGCAGGGGGGCTGGAGCCTATCCCAGCATACATTGGGCGAAAGGCAGGAATACACCCTGGACAGGTCGCTAGTCCATCGCAGGGCACACACTCCATTCACTCACACACTCATACCTACGGTAGATGTAGCTAAATGTCTCAGACATTAATCTAATCTAAATATTTAGTTCATACCTTTACAATGTCCAAACGAGCCAGCATTTAGCTAAATATTAAAAACCACGAAATAATAAAAAAAATGTGCTTATGTAGTTGACCATGGTGGCACCGGTAGGGTCTGGATCTGGTCTGGTCAACTTCACAAATGAAGCCATGTTAACCACACTAAGCTCCACTCCAGTCTTTCTCTTATAATATTACCTGCATGAGAGATGTCCCTAGTGGCCCAGAGGTAAATTATTAATTTGTTTTGAAGTGGTCCAGACTACTTTTAGCTTTAAATTATCTTTCAATGCTAGCCCTTTTTCTTCATATGTCCCTTTCTTCTTAATTTCCGGTATATCATTCTTTTTCGTTCTCGTTCCCTCTCTTTTGGCATCTAGCTGTCACTCTCTCTCTCTCTCTCTCTCTCTCTCTCTCTCTCTCTCTCTCTGTCTCTCTCTCTGGGTACTTGCAGAGATGTGACATACAGTTCAGGGATACACTTCAACCAGAGAAATGCATTAAAAATCAAAAGATGGCATTTATCTACCCAAAGGAAGATTTCTCGTGGGTCCAGCAGAAGGACTCTTTATTGTTTTATGCGATTATTTCTTTTGAAGGACTTGTAGTGCAGTTCTTACACCACAAAAAACATCACATATGGAGTCTGGAGACCAAATAGAATGCATGGCATGCAAGACCTTTGACCTTTTGGACAGAACTTATATGATAGTATGATCATGACTGGGGATGCTACATAAATTATGCCAGAAGTACAACGATGCAATGTTGGGTAATATGGGTTTAAAAGTCATGAAAACAGTCTGCACATCATAAAAATATAAATATCAATTGATCTAAAATATCAATACCATATAATAACCATTTTGGTCCACAATACGTTAATTTAAGGTAAAACTGATATTTGAATCACAATATTTAGTTTGATGACTCTGCGTGAAATACTGTGCGTTTTATGCTGAAGGAAAAAATTATTTTGTGGACAAAAGTAATAATTCTCATCTATTTTATTTTTTGTTTAGCAGTGACAATATTGTCGGTAACATGGGTTAATAATGGGGCAGTAATAAGCACTCTTGTCAAATGTGATGCTTTAAATTCATGCTAGCTTTAAACCCACATGGCAAATAGCTGGCTTTGTAATCGCTGTCCCAGCTGGGGATGGTTGTGACATTAATTTCTGGTTGAAACTGGTTGTTTTTGGAATTTATTTATTTTTCAGAATGCCAAGGCAATGGAAGAGAAAAGTAGACAGCAGTAGACACGCGCTGTTACAGTATAGAGAGACATATAGTGTTTTACATTTAAATGCAACCATTTATTTTATTTGAAAAATATCATTTTGAAAAGGATGATGTTATAAAAAATACATTTCTTTTTGTAAAACGAATTATGTTTTAAAAAATGTCATTTTAATGATGTTAGAAATAAGCAATTCCATAGTGGGGGTCTGATTTAGGTTCAGTACTGTGTAACTCTATATATTTAACATTAACTCACATAATCTGTGACATCAGTAGATGTCCAAATAACTAGTATTTGTAGCAGACAAATATGGGCAGAATACATCAAAGTTTAACCGCTCTAGCATAAACACTCATTGAGTTATTTATACATACATCCCTGGTCTCCCCTATAGTTATGCTCTCTGAATTCAAGTCTAAGACTGTGGGTGCCCTGTCACAGCCCTGGATGAAAAAAGATCATGCAAGCTTTTCTTTACGGTGACATCTGCTAGTTCTTTCACGTAGTACCACTCTTCTCCATAAACCTGCGAGTTTGCACCAAAAATCCATGAATTTAAAACCGCTCTGGTTCTCGCCATTGTATTAATGCATTTCTGTACGGCCTTTGTTCCTGCGATAGATGTGAATTGGGTCTTGTAGAGAGATAACAGACTGGTGCTGACACAACGATTGGGTTTGTGAAGAGAGGCGTGAGAGTCTTACCTGGATGCATTCGAGTCCGCTGGAATCATCGATGTAATGAGGGAGCCAAGGTGCCCGTCTTTTTCCCTGCAACTGCGGACCAACATCTGCAAAGCCTCACCTGTGTTTCCTTTAAATTAATCTCCTGCTTCCTGCTTGAGTTTCAACTTTCATCACCTACTGCAGGGCTGTGGGCAGTAGCAACTCCACCTTGGGAGTATTTGTAATTAAAATGTACCCAGCATGGAGGCATTTCATTGATGCCCCCTGACCCAGAAATACTGCATGGTTGTAGGGCACATGCATTGATAGCACCAATTTGTTTCCTCCAGTCCCACGAAAAAATAATCCTAATTCAATTTATGAGATATTACTTTTAAGAATGTTGTACTGCAGAGCAGACATATTTATAGTCTATATTTGAGAGATGAACAAAGGGGAAGAGGTAAATTCCCTGCCCTCCCCACTTCATACTTCAAAACCCGTCTCATAATTTACTGTTAGGGAGCCTTAAACCATAAAACAATTCAATTGAAAATACTAGCAAACTGAAATGTAATTCATAGTTAGATGTGGTGTTTTGTGAAATTTGCAGAAATGCACAAAACAATATAACTCTAAAAGATACGTTCAAGATATAGCCAAGGTGATGTTGAACTTGAGGGCTAAACACATGACATTCCCAGTCCCATAGCATGTAGGATCTCTGAGAATGTTCCAGAATGTGTTGCCCGTGAAGCCTGCACCTCATGATAGTTTTTATTTTTGCTTGTTTTCTTGTTTCCCCCGGGCTAAAGAAGCTAATATTACTGACATATATTGCATCTCCACTGACTGATTGCTTCGGGTGTATCAGAAATCAAGCGACAGAAACAAAGGTCATCTCACCTGCATCTCCCTGGAGCTGGGGAGCATGTTTAGAGCCGTTGTTTGATTTGCCCCCTTCTTTAGTCAGAGCGGTAAATCCATCTCTAGCTTGTTTATTAACAACGCTATAGGCAGCTCAATCCGTCTCCCTGTAGAGGTGTATCTGTCAACATTAATAAAGTCTCACAATATGAAGCGTGATTAATTCAAACGTATCCGCTGCTCACCTTGTCATATGTGAATAATGGTTTGCATGACAAATCATCTTGACGTCTTAAAAAAATACCCGAAGTGGATCTGAGTGTCAGCAGTGGCCAGGATGTTGCGGTCATGTGGCCAACGCTCGATCAAATGCGCTATGCTGGATGTCACACAGTGATTTATTTTGATTGCGTCTGACATCAGAGACTCGTGAATAAATCAGAAGCTGATTACCTCACTTTGTCTTTTTTTCAGATAACCAAGTTTTCTAATTAATGATAGAACGTCCCACTAACCTCAACACCTAGTCTACAATGTACGGTTGGTAAATCTGATGAAGCCCTAAGTGCCGGAGCTAAACAATGAACATGTTACATTGACGCACTGATTCAAAACACCTGCCATTATAAATTCTTAAAGGCATGGAAAGCAAAAAAAAAAAGCAAAAATAACAAAGAAATCCAGAACACTAGCATCCCTGCAGTGGAGAAACTGACGCTGGTTCAGAGATGGAAGGATCTGAAGTGGGCAGTGTACCAAGGCAAAGGAAAAAGAGGCTACATGGCTTACCGAATCGCTCACTGCCCTACAGGACTTCTGGCATTGAGCAGATCAAAAGGGTGGTATGCAAATGTTGGCATGTGTGTTTCAATGGATTGAAAACAAGAATATGAAAGAAAGAACTACATCTTGTAAACATCATTAAGCAATATAAATGGACCGGGTTATTTGCTCATGAATAGCTAACAACACAGTTGTCTGTCTGCTCTCAAAACGAACAGGTTTCATTAAACAAATCAAATCAGCAGTCTTCTAAAAGAGTGCGGTTCATACGGAGATGCTCAGGACTCTCCACAGAGAAAGATAATGAGATATGTTCTTTGTTTAGCTATAGGAACAGAAAGCAGGGGCAAATATCATTTGTCTATCTCACCTAAGAACAATCACACGATAATTGCACATATCCATGATCACTGTATCTTAGTAACCAGAACATGAGAGCAGAGAAGGGCATCCACTTAAATAAATTCTGACGTTTGGATATGTAGCAACAGTGTTACTGCCAGGGGACAGAATAGTGTTCAAGCCACAGGCAGAAAATAGCAGTCTATCTCCGGTGATTAGCTGTATTCCTCAGCAATTCCAAGCTAGTAAACTAAACGCTACTTGGGATATCATACAATCTCACAGGAAGGTTGTATAACAGAGCTACAGCCACATTTTCACCGTGTTGATTTTGAATCCTTGGTCAACCAATATGATAGAGATTGCATTGTGAGTTGCGACCGAGCCAGATGCCCATGTAAATCAGCGTCATTCAACAGACCTGGTAGAATAGGCCAAGGAGGTGTGCCTCATAAACAAACTAAAATACCTAAGTGCTTCAATTTAAGAAGTAAATGATGACAGTTTGAAGCACACACAAGAGTACGCAACATCTGACCACGTGAAATCATGGGGCTATGCTAGGAAAACAAACAAACACATAAACAAATATATAAATAAAGTCTTATTTCTGACTGTAGGGTCGTTTTCTTTTTTATTATGCATTGAAGACTTGTGACTCTCAAATATATCAAAATGACCGGCAGTAAGACCAGACTTGCATTTGAAAACCATGCATCTATTTTGTAAATTTGTTGTTTTGTCACCAGCAGTAGTACCAGTTGAAAACACATAATGTTTTTTCCAAGTCGTCTGTCAGAGTATATCTGGCCAATCCACCATAACTGTTCAACACTGTATAGCCACAAATGCCACAAACAGAATATGAATCAACATAAGTGAGCTTCAGAAAAAAAACAGACTATTACCCATAATGAATGCCAAGGGCATAAAACAGCATTTTCTGGATGCATCCAACTACAGGCTTGGACATGTTCCTTCAATAATTCAGATGGCTAAAACTATTCATGTGTGACAGTATGTGCAGCTTTAGAAATAGCTGAGAATGCTCCTGTTGAATGCTCTTTTTTGTAGCTATATTCCGTAAGATAATAATTCCAAGAACAGATATAGAATAACTTCTGATGACAAAGGCATATTAAAAAACCAAACAGGCAGCACTGTGTGTATTAAAACAAACCCAATGAGGTGCCGCAGAATGCAGAATTGTCAAAGCTCTTAAAGCTGCAATCTTTCATTCTTTCATCTAGAAAATGCCGCAGCTGATACAGAAACGCCAGTGTGAAAAGGTAAGAATATCCACTGAATGTATTTGTGCTCTGTAATTGCTCCCGCCTCTGTTATTTTCCATTGGTGTCAGTCCTGCCAAGTATTAAAATATGATGATGCTCGCACAAGAACTTGCATGTCAAATGTAAAAGAGCAAGCATCTATAGCCATTAGAGCACAGACTGATGTATTTCAAACTACTACAGGAAGAGTACAGTACAGTCTGTAAGCATTTGGGCAGTGGTACATTTTCTGTGGGCTCTGTATTGCAGCACGTTGAATTTGAAGTGAAACAACGAACAGTGCAGACTTTAATTTGATGTGTTTATCCATATTGGGTGACCCATGTACGAATTACATCAATTTTAATACATAGTGCCCCCATTTTAGGAGACGAAAAGTAATTGGACAGTTAGCCTTTCAGCTATTTCCGATTAGTCAGGTGTATTCAATCATTCCGTTAGTGCAGGTAGAGTATAAGGAAGCTTTCAGTATTTACTCTTGATTCTCGGCTTTTGATTGCCTTTGGAGTCTGTTATTTCACCGTATGCTGGTGGCAGTCATAGAAGCCATTATGAGGCTGAGTTATAAGAAAAAAATTGTCCAAGATATTGGCCAAATAATAGGCTTTGCTCTGGATCTCTCTTGTTAGGATCAGTCATACCAGACCTTCGTCAAATGCGAATCATTTTACTTTTTAGCTGTGGGTATAATTTGAAAACATTCCTGTAGATCTATGAGGTTTTTGTAATGAAGCATTTTGGCATTTAAAATGTACAAGCATGAAAGAAGAATTTTGTTCTTGATGAAAATAGAGGTTATTTTATCAAGGAACTGTTCTAAAGGGTAAAGTATTAAAAATCTGGCCTAGGTCTGCTCACCAGGCCAGAACAATGTGCCATTAAATTCAGTCTATATTATGTGCCATTAATTTCCCCCTGAAAGTTATTCTATTCCATTTCCATTTCCCCACATCTATCATTCAGAGAAGAAAGAACTGGAAGACTTTTGATTCAAATACTGACACTAAGGGCTCATTCCAATCACTTATTTTTCTCATCTTTTTTTCTTTTTTCTAACTCCTAGCTCCAGGATAAGTAGAAAAGTGAATTAAGCAAATGTAACGCTTCTTGTTCCTTCAAAAGTCAGTTGGAAGCCACATCATGTACATATGTGGCAGACGAGGAGAGGTGGATCCACAGGTCGGTCATTTATACGTCAGGCTTTCTGAAAAAAACACTTCTATAACGGGTGCGCTGGTGTTTTCTTATTCAATGGAAAGATTTGGAGTTCCTACCTTCCGCTTCTAGCTCCTAGAAGATACATTTACCGGGTGGGAATGTCCTTATAGATTATCGATTTCCGGGTCAGGAGCAGGTAAAGGAAAAAGTGGAGAAAAATAAGCGATTGGAATGAGCCCTGAGACTCGGGCCCTCTCTGTAGCAGCAAACAGCTCACCTCTGTTAGCCCTCACGGTCCGTAAACAGACAGAACCGCCGGAACAAACACAGGAAGAGCACACACATCCCCCAGGTGAGGACGTGTCTATTAACTGAGGAAATTGGTACAAGAGAAATCTCATCACAGTTCTTATTTTATACTGGTTAGCTAGACACATGCTAGGGACCCAGCCTTCTTTCACTTCAAGCCAGTTCAACCCCACAGCATCTATTTAAATACGCAATTTATGTTTGAATGAGCTTAAGCGATTAAACATGTATTAAATAAAGTAAATTAATCAATGCATCTTTATAATGTGCAGTGTAGGCCAGTAATATAAATTATATATATGTTACTCCTCTTAACACATTTAGTTATTTATGAGTTTGCATAGCAAAACATTTCTTGATTAACATGTCATTTCTACCATATATTGATGTTGTTTCAGAAAATGTATTTCAAAAAGTGAAAGCGTATTACGAAAATATCTTTGATAGTGATTGAAATATTAAGATATCCAACGGACTCATTAACACAAATTAGCTTTATTGGCAATGTCAGTGTGGTTACATTAAATGCAGCTTGTTAGTCTCTCTTTTTGAATATCTAAAGAAATTGTTCTTCAGTATAGCTCCCCTGGCACAGTTCGTAAACAACTGTCTTTATGTTGTTGATAATAATGAAGAGACACTTAGGAACAGAGCTGTGCTGCCATTATTCCAAACATAATGCGCCAGTATTCATTTTCCCCCGATAGCTTAATCAGCCTTTAATTTATACCATTGAAACTGAAGGTTGTTTTTGAGGCTTGCCACTTTACACAGTCTGTATTGTGAGCAGGTGCATCTGCTGATTGACATTTATGAAATATAAATAAATTAATATGAGAAAGATTACAAACTGTCTTATACAAATCCTTCCTGAGCCATGAAACCAGGTGTGTTAGAGGGACAGTAACTGTGAGACTAAAATGGCTGCTCTGTTCTGTTTGAGGCTAGCGTGGCATTTAACAGGTTCTTCTGTAGCAGTACATGTTTATCCTTCCCCCATTAAAATACCGAGCTTTTTCTCAAAAACAATTAAACAAAAATGAATCATTTTTTTCTGTTTTTAGCTATTGTTACCTTACCTTGTTTTTTTTTGACTGAAATTGTATTCAGCAGTATCAAGTTGTGTTATTCTGTTCGGGGAAATAATAACTTCTTCCATATATATTCTATGTTCTGTGACCACCCTCAAGCCAGTCAGCAGTTTCTTCCAAAACCCCCAATCTCCATCAGCTTAGAGAAGAAAATGCAAACCAGTCATTCAGTCAATTTGCCTCAGCGACAAGCGCTAGTGGTTATAAACATGTACGGTTGGATTTATGCAAGAGTGATGCAAAAGCTGTGTATTCTCATTGAAATATGTTCAGGGGAAGGCAATTCAATCTAACACTGTTTGATAATAAAGAGGGTCTCTGATGGCCTTGTTTCTCCTGTTAACGGTCACAATCTCCATTCCCAATCATTCTCTATACTGTCTGCTGCCCATGATTGGCTGTTGGCTTCAGGGTTATTTTAATTAAAGCTGGGGGGAAAGCTGGGGGGGCTTACACTGTGTAATTAATCAGAGATGCACACACATTGTGGGGTCAGAGGTCAGCTCTGGGTGACAGGTTTGGGAGATAGACTGTGATATGAATAGTGCCATTCTCAAAATGGCTGCCAGTGAAGCACAGCTGCGGAGTGTAACACCTGTGTGGACACACTGCATTAGTGGAGAATTCACCTGTGTCTACAGGCTGTTAGCGAGAGTCTACCTGACTTCAGGCCCTGTCAGCAGAGGAGTTACTTATTAGTGGAGGATTCACAACATACGTTGAGACGGTCTTACAAGAGGATTCACCCGAGGGTTCAGCTGTGCATTCAGGCTATCATAGTGAGGGTTCACTTATGTTAAGGCTCTGTTAGAAGAGTATTCACCTGTGCATTCTCATGTGTCAAATGTGAAATAAATCTGTCAGTGTTGCTCCCACATCCAAACAGTGCTGCGCAGGCACCTGGGGTAAGATAAGGAAGGGAGAATGACAATCCCACACTGGCAGCATTCAGTGCTTTCACACAAGTTAAATATCAAATAACTTTCAAACTGCAAAGGTGTTTGTTCATCAGGTACAGTTCCCAAGTGACGATACATCTACTGGTTATCACTTTCACATTCATACTGTATTCTGAGAAGTTCCTCTCATGTGGCAATGCATTTTCACTTGTATTATTAGTGGTATCCATATTATTCTGTATTAACAATGGCAGGAGAAATTTAGTAGCTCTCTCAATGAGATGGCATCTCATTGATCTTTTATGTTAAGCAGCAATTATAACTCGTCCTGGTCTGGGGAAACGGTCAATTGTGTCATTGCCCCATTGGCGGTAGTTTTTAAATTACATTACATTATTGGCATTTGGCAGACGCTCTTGTCCAGAGCGACTTACAGTTGATTAGACTAAGCAGGAGACAGTCCTCCCCTGGAGCAATGCAGGGTTAAGGGCCTTGCCCAAGGGCCCAATGGCTGAGCGGATCTTATTGTGGCCACGCCAGGATTCAAACCACCGACCTTGCAGGTCCCAGTCTTGTACCTTAACCGCTATGCTACAGGCCGCCTCTATTACAGATAAGGGAGATGGAGACCGAGCCTCCTCTCTGCACTCTGCATCGGACTGAAGTGGCAGGAAAGGGAGGAAATAATGTCCTTCTCCATTTCCTCTCAGGGGCCGCAGAATCTCACGGGCATACTCCATGGAGTCAAATCCTCCACCACACTCACCTCACCCACGTGGGAAATACCTTTGTGCCAATTCAGAGGCCGCCCACATCTTTAATGCAAGACCGTTCTCACACAGGCTGTGCGAACAGCAATTATCCAGAGCGTAGGCGCTTTCTTTATGGATGGAGGTGTTCCAGGTAGCACCCCTGCAAGCGCATGGAGCCCGGGTGAATCTCATTTCCCCAGCACGCCTCACACTGGGAGGTAGAGGAGCTACTGTACAGGGAGAGTGTGAGAGGAATCTCATAGCAGTGTTCGATTGGTAGAGTCTCTGGACCAGGTGTGATCTACACACGAAGCACGGTAAATAATGTTACCATCCCTGACCTCACCCTGGTCTGGGATTGCATTGGCAACCAGAGGGAGAGGAGGAAGAAAACTGGACCCAGATTCACACAATTTCCTCCATGTTTATGACTCTCTGAAGATCTAGCAGCTGAGGAGCTTCTTATGGAGTGTGTTTTCCCAACACAATCGTCAAGTCTGAAAAGTTCCTACATGGATTTGTGGGAGATTAGCCTCCCAGCAGGCTCCTGGCAGTGAGTGAGCATAGCTTCGTCTGGGAGAACAGCGGACGTGGAGCGACGACACCAGCGGACATCGCCTTGCGTTTGGATTCAAGCTCTACTCTAAGTAGGGTGACGTGCTGTTACAGAGGAGACCGAAACTTTTCATCAGGTTTCATCAGGTTACCCCCAAAATACTCTCACGGAATCAGTGATCACCAACTGAACAGAAGAAATGAATATTGCATCTGAAACCGGAATGAAAGGAGCAGCCTTTGCCTTCCAACTTATTCTATTACTGCTGGGCAGCAGTGTTGCCTGGTGGTTAGGCAGCAAAGCTTCTATCCAGCAGCTGGCACTTTCTTTATCCCTGAGAGATGTAGGAGCATGAATTTACCACCCTAAATATTCAGCAGAGTGAATTAATGATATGTAAGTGATGCAATTCCATTGTGACGCATGGCGTCTGCACAGATTTACAAGAGGTATATATGTATTCAAACAGAGACTGTAAATACTCTACACTGAGATGTTCCACATGATTGTGTCAAGTGATCAACCTACATTAGGCAATTATCCCAGATTACTCCCATTTGATGTCAAAGTGTAGGGTCTTTTGAAAACTGAGCACAGGGCAATGTGTTCCTGTGTTTAAGGAACAAGTTTTGGATTACAAAGTTCAGTCTGCCATTGAAGAGATTGATAGAGCAGGGGACAGGATTCCACACAAACTCCTGCACCCATTTAATTACACAATTTGATATTTTAGCTAAATTCTTTGTATACCTCAAATCACGAGTGAAGACGTTTTCTGTCCCTATATGAAACGCTTTACGATAGTCTAATCATGGAAACACACTCAGAGAATTCCTAATTTCTACAAAAGAGCATTTTTATAAAGCTAGTTATAGTCCTGCTAAGCATCAGCATCCCAAGATTGGAAATTCATCAATGCCTGTCTGCACTAAAACTAAACCTTTTCTTTTTCTGGTTTCTCTCCATCCCCTAGACACCAGAAAGACAAAATAACAGCGGTCTTTGTGCACCCCATTAGCGATATGGCACCATGCTCAGCCATCACGTCCAAGCAGGTTCAGCCTTGTGGGGAACGGCAGGTTGTGCCTTTATACCAGCCTAATGACGGTAATGAGCAACATCTGAGCTGATTCCAGATCAGCACCTGGTGTACATGCTTGTGTTCGAGGGGGTGATAGTGTACGATCTGGGTGCTCTGTGTGCTAGTCATCTGATTGCTGATGGGCCTCAACGTGTGAATGAGCTTATTATAGGTGTGCACGCCTGAGGCCACTGCCATCCAAGGTCTTCCAGATGACCTATGCTGTGGAGGTGAACAGAGACAGAGAGGAGAACCAGCCATCCCTTCCTGCTCCTCTCTCACTCTCCTGCCATCACCAACCATTTAATGCAGGGCTGCCCAACCCTCTTCCTGGGGAGCTACTGTCCTGTAGCTTTGCATTTCAACCCTAATTTGGAACACCTGATTCTACTAATTGGAAGCTTAATGACATCTCTAAATGTTCAATGAGGTGTGGCTTTGCTAGGATTGGAATGAAATCTGGCAGGATGGTAGAGCTCCAGGAACAGGGTTGGGAAGCCATAATTGAATGCTACGCTGTCAATGAGAGATCTCAATCATAGTTATTAGGGAATCGTGCAATAACAAGTCGAGAACATTGCTGATTTATTGTAAAAGATTTCATGGTAGTTTGCACAATACCAATCAAGTTGATTTGCCTGAATAATATAATTTGCTTTTGTGAATAAACTCATTGACTGAATAATCTCGTCTTGCGGTGCATGAGTAATGGGTATACGTATTCACTTTCATACCTGGCTGGACATCTTGAACAGGCCTGAATATCCTGGCTGGAATTAACGTCTCTCGACCCGGCGTCTGTAGTCTCCATTCCGTGCAGTGGTGTAATTTATGGTAAGTGTGAGATGAAGACGTTCGGAGCGTGCGTGTAAACTCCGCGCTTTGAGCGTTCCCTGGCTGGGGTTCGGCCACCTCGGGCCCCGCAGCGTGAGCTAAAGCGGGGGTGTGAGTGACTGGGAGAGAGGGCTCCTCTGCGCTCCTCTGCGCTCCTCTGTGCTCCTCTGCGCTCCTCAGCGCTCCTCAGCGCCTGGCAGGAGCGAGCCGGAGAGCTCTTACGCTCCCATGAAGATCCCCAAACCTCCTCCGCTACATTCTTTCCATCTCTGAGGTGCAGCCTCTGGACAGACCAGCAGGTTCCAGAGAAAAAAAAGCTCACAGTGTTTAATGAATAATGTAATAATGCTTGAGCACTTGAAACATAAATGTGGCAGGAGTACTGTGATACGGTCTTTCCTAGTATGGTAAAAAGAAACCCTGAAGGGACCCATGAGCTAGATTTGATATGCACTATTTTATTTGGTTTTGACAATGTATTTAATGATTTTAACAAATGGAGTATGCCGTTTTGGATTTGAAAATGTATTTACACAGCATTGTGTTATCGTGATACCCCCAGACTCATCAGAGTGCTAGAGCAGTGCCCAAAACCCATCGCTGTGCTGAAGAATTTCAGCGTGGCGTGGGCCAGCGCCAAGACCACAGTACGCCTCAGAAGGAACTTGTTTGGGTAATTGCTCCAGAGTGTTTCCATTGTATGTTTTGACAGCCAATTTCAACAGATTTAAAGTACAAAGAAATGGTTCCATATTGTTTCCAATCGAATATCCGCAAGCTGTCATGGAAGGAAAAAAACACGTTATTAAAGTATCCTGTTAAGTCTGCATTTTAGGTGACAGTAGACAGCTAAACCTAATACGTGAACTCTGGGGAATAGCCTAATAAAACAAATAATGGCAAGTAATCCAAGCTAGGCTGTGTTAGTGTCAGCATGTAATGGACATAATGAGACCTGTGTCTCCATGTATGTCTGAGCTGAAATAACTATGAGACTAAAATATGACTAAATAAAGATAAGCAGACTGAACGGTTATTCAGCATTACGTCACAGAGGGGGAAAGTATGGAATTATATGACATTTCTGCATGGGTAAATAGAAAAGGGTCCCATCCAGATCAAGGTGGCTTGCACGTCAGGCTAGTGCAGAAGTTAAGCGTAGGTTGGAAAGCATGGGGAGATGAGAGTACTCTTCTCTTGATTATTATAACTCACTTGAAATCTGGAATGCCAGACTTCGACCCATAAAATGCCATTTGTTAAAAAAAGAAATATGCATACGTATGACTCTTTCCTTTGGCTACAGGGTAAAAAAAAATGTCAGTATGAACTGTCTATCTGCACACAATCGCAGTCAGTGCTCTGTTGGAACAACACCATACTTCATGCGTTCTGAAAGTTCTACAGGTCAGTGCTATAAGAGCACTGAGTCGCATGAGGATTGTGGTATATCATTAATTTTTATACCAAGTGCCTCAAGTCTCCAAACCTCAGCAAAACACAAAGGTCCACACACAGTCTCTCCTTTCTTCTGCACTGTGTTTTCAGTTTGTTATGCCTGTTGCGATCGCCCTTGCTGTGCCTCTGTACTGTAGCACAGCTCACCGGTCTGGTTGATAAAAACCCACCTCTCACTGCCGGGGTGATGCGTGCGTGTGGGTGACACATTCTGGTTTTCCTTAGCACCTTAGACATTATATGTAAAGCTGTACGTAGCAGCAAATAGAGGTTATTGTACGCAAACGGGGGGGAAAAAAAACACTGCTGACGTCTGCTCTGTAGGGGCTGCTTGTCCTCTGTAGTTATGGTGTGTGTTTCCAGCACTTAGCCATGCTTGTAATGGAGTGTTTGTAGCGAGTCGCAGAGGGACTGTGCTGAACCCTGGTCCAGTCTGCTGGCTGTCGGCTCGCAGTCAGCTGTGAAGGAGATGCACGTCTGCACATTCTCATTTGGAGCTGCGCTTGGAGGACTCCTCTACTCGTCAAAACACACTCGCACACTTGCATGCGCACACACACAGGGTGTATTCTCGTGTATTAAACCGGATTGTTCAAAGCGTATTGTTATAGGTTTAGTCCAGTATTCTCCAAGTGTTTTCAAACTCTTTAAACAAATTATTAAAAGCACAGGAAAATAACCTGTTGACCATCCGCTCCAAAACATGCTTTACACAAAGCTACATACAACAACCAATGTTCATACGAAGTGAAAATAAAGATAAGGACATGTAAAACCCATGGCAGCACAGTGGATCCACACAATGTAAATACCTACAGAAACAACCAACAGGGTTCTCTGGCCTCTGAATAAGTTAAACTCTGCTGCAGCTCTTGTAATTCGATTCCCAGTCTATTCTTACCGACTGAGACCGCAGCTGTATTTTTAAGGCATCTTTTCTGTCTAAAACAGACCAAATTCTCGCTACACGATGTGTAACACTCAAAACAAAATGAAAGAACAGAAACACAATTTTGCAATCTAAGTTGAAAATATGTGTGAGAAGCGGAGCGTGGTAGCGCCTCGCTCTGTGTGAATTATTTCAATTAAACGGAGTGTCCAAGGATGAGGGAGCAGGCAGATTTTCCTATCGTTACACCATGTTGTAATAGGTCATGATGCGCGCACCTGCTAATAGCAACATAAATTTACTCATTCAGCCCAGGCTTTCAGGAGTCCAAAACTATTCTGAAGGTATCGATTTTCAACACGACTGTGAAATTGAACTGCCCGATGTTCCCGTATGCCTTATATAATATCGATTCGCCCGGAACTCTCCACTGCCCCCCTCCCCCCCAGCGCCCATGGAACACCAAGCCTCCTGTCTGATTAATAGCTTAATTTATTTGAATTTTATTTGAAAATTTGATTATATTCTGTGTGGCATGTGTGTATATGTCCGGCATATAAATTAAGGCAGCCCTTGGGCTGAGACATTTTTATCAATCCAGGTTCTGCGGACAGACTGCATCTCCTGATTTCCTTTCAAATTGAGCACTTAATTAGTTTGATTGAGCCGATAACTGAATACTGATCTGGGCTGGAAAGCGCTTGTCAGTGCCCGGATTAAAGGCTTGTGCCATTTCTGTTTGAAAGTTTTAACAAAACGATACAATCATTATTTTCTTCGTCACTTACAATTCAGAATTCAACCTAATTAATCAAAGTAGTTCATGCAATTGTTTTCTTTTTTGAAATCTGTTATTATTAGCACGAACACACTTCAACCCCCTCAGCACCCAGGTAACTGTCAATAGTCATAAACTACCATACAGAGAAGTGTTCAGTTAATCAAACCCAGTTAATTAAAACAGTCAGAAGAGAATAAATAAAACAACAGAAAGGGAGTGAGAAACATAGGTGTCTGAGCTCCTCTGTGCCCTTTCAGAAAAGCGGCATGTCTGCTGTCTTTCTGTCAGTTAGAGCAGGCCTCCACCAAGGCCAGCAGCCCCTCACTTTGCGGAGATTAGACTAATGAATCCGGAGCAGTGGCAGCGTGTCAAACGGGATGTTTATTAACAGGTTCTCGGTTATGGTCGTTTCCGGCTCCTGGAGGTGAGAACAGGGGATTTTGGGGGCCGTCGGGCGCTGGGTGAGGGGGAGACTTAACTTCCATTTTAATTACAGCGGAAGCCAAGCGGAGTCGCGTCAGGGGGCGCGGGGGACCAATCAACACCCCGTCATGCCACGACCCCCGGCTTTGATCAGAGCCAGACCCCAACTTGCTATGACTACCAGCGTGCGGCTGCAAGGCCTCTCCTCCCACCTGCTGCTCTCAGTGACCAGCCCAGCGCCTCTCCTCCTGTCTGCTGCTCTCAGTGACCAGCCCAGCGCCTCTCCTCCTGCCTGCTGCTCTTAGTGACCAGCCCAGCACCCTCTCCTCCCACCTGCTGCTCTCAGTGATCAGCCCAGCGCCTCTCCTCCTGCCTGCTGCTCTTAGTGATCAGCCCAGCGCCTCTCCTCCTGCCTGCTGCTCTCAGTGACCAGCCCAGCGCCTCTCCTCCTGCCTGCTGCTCTTAGTGATCAGCCCAGCACCTCTCCTCCTGCCTGCTGCTCTCAGTGACCAGCCCAGCGCCTCTCCTCCCACCTGCTGCTCTCAGTGACCAGCCCAGCGCCTCTCCTCCTGCCTGCTGCTCTTAGTGATCAGCCCAGCACCTCTCCTCCTGCCTGCTGCTCTCAGTGATCAGCCCAGCGCCTCTCCTCCTGCCTGCTGCTCTTAGTGATCAGCCCAGCGCCTCTCCTCCTGCCTGCTGCTCTTAGTGATCAGCCCAGCGCCTCTCCTCCTGTCTGCTGCTCTCAGTGACCAGCCCAGCGCCTCTCCTCCTGCCTGCTGCTCTTAGTGATCAGCCCAGCGCCTCTCCTCCCACCTGCTGCTCTCAGTGACCAGCCCAGCACCCTCTCCTCCCACCTGCTGCTCTCAGTGATCAGCCCAGCGCCTCTCCTCCAGTCTGCTGCTCTCAGTGATCAGCCCAGCGCCTCTCCTCCTGCCTGCTGCTCTCAGTGATCAGCCCAGCGCCTCTCCTCCCAACACAGATCTAACTTTAGTTTTGATTTCTTTGTTTCATGGGGGAGGAACTTCTTTATGGGCTGTCAACAATATTAATAATAATAATAATAATAATAATAATAATAATAATAATACGATCTTAACTTTTATGCAGGGTCATATAATTGAATAGCATTTGTAATCAAAACATTTCAGAAACAGATTAAACAAAGCATTGTAATTAACCCCCCCTCTTTCCTACTTGTAATGTGTGTTGTAAAATCAGCCACTACAGTCACACCATCTGGTAACACCAAGTTGAATTTCTCATGTCCCAGATGAGTGTGTAGAGCTGGCCAACAGTGTGAATGTGTCCGCTTCCTCCATCCCAGGAACGCTGTTTTTCATATTAAATTCAACAAATCATAGGAACTATATTATGATGATTGGGAGGGAATTTCTCTCATTCTAAATGGACACTTTGATAATATTTTCCTCTGACAGAGATTATGCCATTCTCAATATCAGTTTGCTGGCAGCCCACTACCTCTGGAGAGCCAGTGGCAGCCATGTCTTTAACCAGCCAGAAAAAAGCCATTTGGTAAATGGATCGTTTTGTGTGTGTGTGTGTGTGTGTGTGTGTGTGTGTGTGTGTGTGTGTATGTGTATGGTCTTCATGTACAGTGCTGAGCGGAACATGAAAGTAGAGAAAGGTGGGCAGAGAGAGGTAAGGGAGGGACCATCCTTTCTGTAAAAAAGGAAGGTATGTATGCATGAGGCAGAGGAGAAAGGAGAGTGTGTGACTGCATTAGGGTCCTGTCCACTCGGGTCAGGCCTCTCCGCCTTATCTCACACACACACAACTGCAGCGTGCCAGGAACAGCTGCCCACAGCACATCAGAAATGAAATTACAACTCTGTCCATAATCATCCACGACAGACACCATGGAAATATTGTGTCTGCCCAGTCGTGGTTTTTTTTACTTCTGCAGAACGAAACACCCCAAAGACTGAAGGTAACTGCTCACACAAGGCCCAGAAAAGCAGACCGACATTTGATATAAGATTAATTTAAGATATTAATGTTTCAGTTTAATTGATTATAATACATATACCTGTATTTAATGAATGTTCAAAACAGACTCTGCAGGGAAGGTTTCCAAACAATTGTTTGATTTATTTTTGAAAAAATTCCAACCCTCCCCCCAACCCAACCCCAACAGACACACCATATGTCCTGAGTACAGCTTCACCTTTGAAAGCAGGTTGTCAGCACACAAAGCAAATCCTGCTACAGCCGGTTCCCCATGGGTCCAATTTCACAAATCTACAGTACACTGCAGTGGGAGGAAAAGACTCTTGTTTTCTACAGCCCATAGGCAGAGTTCATTACAGTCCAGCCATTATTCATATTACACATACTAATGCACAACTGTGTTGGAGGGGAAAGAGTGTGTGTCTGTGTGTGTGTGTGTGTGTGTGTGTCCAGGGGAGGGGGGATAACATTGCAGAAATAATATGTATCATAGCAGTGCATGATGTGGTCTCTGTATGCGGTGGAGGCCTTTTTTCTCACCTTATCATCATAAATCCAATCCTGAGGCCTGTATGCATGGCCAGTGTGTGCTTCTTAGAGGAACGGTGTCTGTGAACACAGGAGAGGTCAGAGGTTCCTTTCATTTAAACGCAGGGCGCTTTGACATTAAGCATATGCCTGAAGTGGAGTCCTGCTCTCAATACTGTCTTTCTTTATATGTAATTCAAATGACTGCCGAATCTAACATCCAATTCAATACTCTCTTAAATGTACAATTATCCGTACCCATTGGATTGATTGTTCAGCATCAAGTACAAGAAATGTTTTCAATAAAATAATACCATAGAGGCACATACAAGAGGACATGTTAATTCATGTCGAACAGAGGACATTCATTCAGTAGGGACCACTATACACCCTGTGAGAGTGGTTTTCACATGTTACTGTGTGCATATGAAGCAAGGTCAGATGTATATTTTTCTATTCTTCTGTAAGATGTGGACCACACTGTGACTATGTCACAGACAGTTTGGAATAAAACATTGCTGAAATAATATTGGATTTATTTGGCAAAATTAAGGAAAAACATTTAATCTTTCCAGTTTTCAATTTATCAGGAAATATTTGTTTTTTCTAAAGCATGCACAGTTTGCATCAGTAGTGGGGGATTGCCAGTAAGACTAAAAAGATACAGCGCAGAGAGTAAGACAATTGTTTGAAAGCAGGTTGGTTGCTTTAGATTTGGACAACCTTGCAGAAAGATAAGAAGTGGGTTGCACTGCTGTGTGTGTGTTTGTGTGTACATTCATGCGTGTATGAGTATGTGTGTGCATGTGTACAGTATACACGTGTGTATGTGTGTATGTGTGTGCATGTGTGTGTGTGTTTGTATGTGTGTGTTTGTGTGTGTTCGTATGTGTGTGTTTGCGTGTGATTACAGTATCTGTGTGTGTATATGTGTCTGTGTTTATGTATGTATGTGTGTGTGTGTGCATGTGTGTGTATGTGTGTGTGTGAGTGTGCGTGTGTATGTGTGTGTATGTGTGTATGTGTGTGTGTGTGTATGTGTGCGTGTGTGTGTGTGTGTGTATGTGTGTGTGTGAGTGTGAGTGTGTGTGTGTGTGTGTGTGTGTGAGTGTGCGTGTGTGTGTCTGTCTGTCTGTATGTGTGTGTGTGTGTGTGTGTGTGTGTGTGTGTGTGAGTGTGTGTGTGTGTGTGAGCCCCATGGTTATCCGTTTCGGCTGCTGTCTCTGATCATGTGCAGCTGTTGAGGATTTTCCCCTGCAGGAAGTGAGGAATCGGCTGCACAGAGGCAGGGTGCTGGCTACTGCGTGATGAATCCTTGTCTTGCGAAGCGACATTTCTGTGAAGGATCTCGTCACATTATTCACACTCAATACATCTGTATCACAGCAGACATGCTCTGCACAGGTGAGGAAATGAATCCCACCATAACATACTGTATCAAGCACACATGTCCACGTGGGTGGCATCACACGTACACTCAGTGAGTGCTTTATTAGCTATTTATTAGACTTATTTTTTAGACTCATTGGATTTCTGCTGCTGTAGCCTATCCGCTTAGAGGTCTGATGCATTGAGATGCTCTTCTGCATACCACTGTTGTAATATGTGGTTAGTTGCGTTACTGTCACCTTCCTGTTTGTTGTGACGAGTTTGGCCCTTCTCCACTTTTTGCTTTTGTTTTTCACACTATGCTCTGCAAACTCTTGTTGTATGTGAAAATCCCAAGAGATCAGCTGTTTCTGAGATACTCAAACCACCCTTTCTGCCACCAACAATCATGCCATGGTCAAAATCACTGAGACTTTGCCCATTATGATGGTTGATGTGAACATTACCGGAAGCTCCTTGGCTGATTAGATACTTGCATGAATAAGTAGGTGTACCAGTGTTCCTAATAAAGCGCTCAGTGAGTGCATACCCCTGGGTCCCAGCTCGTGGGTCTGGTATCCCCAGTAAGTCCTCCCCATCATACAACGGTGATCATTAGCTCCCAGGGCCATAAATTACTGCTGCATGTGTCGTGTCATTTTAATCAGAAAATAACAAACCGCAAAGACCGCCCCCTCCCCTTATCAAAGCAGGACGGGGCAAATTGTCAGATGTAATATTCACTTATATGCAAGCAGCCTGGAGCACAGGGCTACGTCTGCGTCACGAGTCAAGTTTAATAAGGCCTGAGCGATTTCTGAGAACTCGCGGTAGAAAGCTCATCGCCTCAGCGCTGGTTGTTATCTTAAGCCGTAGTATCTCCGCAGTTAATGAGTGAGCAGAGGTGTGTCTGATATTAGAATAAATATCCTCACAACCGCATGAAGTAATCTGCCCCCCTTCTTCGCAGTACGAGCTGTGTCTTTTCCCTATGTAAATATGCAAATGTGCTGCATTGTGAATGTCAATAACATCTGGCTCCCTTCCTGGAGAGGGCGGTCGAGGCCGTGCCAATCACGGTTAAGCTTTTGTGAATAAAGATTATTTTTGGAGCCGCGATAGAATTACGTTTTCATTTCTAATGCTGATGAAAATCCTTTGTGCGCTGAATGAGAAGCCACCTGGGAGTGCAGTCATGTGACAGGAACAATGGGCCCACACTGGCTCAGGAGGTAGGAGCAGTCGTCTGGAGTGTGCCGCCCTGGCTGTGTCGAAGTGTCCCTGAGCAAGACCCCTAACCCCCATTTGTTCTTGACGAGCTGGTCGGCGCCTTGCATGGCAGCCAATCGTCGTTTGGTGTGTGAGAGTGTGTGAAAGGGTGAATGAGAAGCATCAGTTGTACAGCGCTTTGGATAAAGGCGCTATATAAATTGTAACCATTTACCAGGGAGGTCAGGACACAGAGTGTACCCCTGAGAATGTCTGTGTCTCTGAATAACACGCCGTCGTGTAGGTAGTGTCGGTCAGCCAGTATGGCACAGTTGTTTCTCTGTTTTGGTTGTTTTTTTAGTGCAATGATGTGCTTTAGGAGATGCCATCTTTTGGATTAGACCTAGAATTGCTTTCATGTAGTGAAATTGAAAGTGCTACAGTAGCTATATAAGAACAATTATTTCATCATCATCACCTTATAGATTCTGTTGAAATCTCTCTTGTTCCCAGGTATTCTCATATCCTGGTAGACTGTGAAGGTAAAATGGCGGAAGCATTAATCCCTTATAGTCTCTAACAACAGCGATAATGGCGGCTAATATAACTGAAGGGAGAGGCGGATAAATATTTATTGTTTTTAATATTTGTGATAAGACCATGCGGCTCAGGGTGTAACATCTCTGTTAAACTCACTATTTGCATATAAAATACAGCAGGAAAGCCTCATAAGACCATGCCAGTTGGCATATCACCACGGCGATAATAACCACTATCAGTCATCACTGCCATTATCATCACTGATAACCAGCCCAAGGATTGAATCTGTTTAAGAAAATGACACCACACTGTTTTGCTGCTGCATATGACAATTCATCAGACTGATAACACACATACGGCAGGGCATATGAAGCTGTCCTTTCACTCTGCTTTTGCTTTATGCAAAGATAAATAAATTAATATTCCCTCATGAAAAAAAAAGAATAGTTCATAATTAATACTCACATCATTCAGGGACATGCCGGAGTGTGGCCTGTGAGAGTGTGTGTGTGTGTAGAGAGACGAACAGCCCTGCTGTGTGACACCCCTGCTCACCTATTCACCCCAGAGCAGATTTTCACATATGAAGAGGATCTATGCAAGAGGAGCAGGGGAGAAGGGGGCCTGTAGCGTAGTGGTTAAGGTAAATGACGGGGACACACAAGGTCGGCGGTTCGATTCCCGGTGTAGTCACAATAAGATTTGCACAACTGTTGGGCCCTTGAGCAAGGCCCTTAACCCTGCATTGCTCCAGGTCCAAGGGAGGATTGTCTCCTGCTTAGTCTAATCAACAGTACATCGCTCTGGATAAGAGCATCTGTCAAATGCCAATAATGTAATGTAATGAGACCCATACAGTATGATGGGATACAGCAGATGCAACTGAGCTTGTTATTATTATCCTTGTGTCTGTTTTATATTTTTATCGTATCGTATGCACAAATGTTTCATCTACAAAACTACTACTATTGGTCAGTACATGTGTAGATTATTACGAAGGACAAAAACGTGATCATTAAAATTTGTATCTATATACTGTACTGTATGTATTGACTGCATGCCCAATTTGTACTTCAACACAAATGTGTTGACTGAGACAGTAAAAATAAAAAAAGACTATGGTTTCACCTGACTTTTATCCGGAATTAACTTAACATATTGTACGGCAGCACAAAGAAATGAATTTGGTTCGATCAGGTCTTCTCCAGCCCATATTTTCTGCCTCAGATAAGGTCAGCTGTCAGTGGGCAATATTTGCAGCCTCGGGGCCGATATGTAACCGCGGTGGAAAATGCAGAGAAGGTGCGAATTTCAAACACGCAACGTGACATGTGACCTTTACTTTACTCAATTTAATATGGTTACTTTCATATGTGCGTTTGTTTGTTCTTTTTCATCAGAATATGAAGCACTTCTCCGTTTGCTCATTCGCCTCATATCTCTCCTCCCGGCAGAAGCGCGCCCTGGAATTGTTAAAAGAGATTGTTTTGCACCCAGTAAATATTATGGTATGTGCGGCTTTATTTTTTATTCCAGGAGAGAAACTTTTTTTTTTTTTGACCAGTTTATCTTTGTCCCTGTGCCATTTAAAGTAGCTGGGGAGAGCTGGAGCGGGTTTTATGCATTCGGCACACTGGTGCGGCCAGGGCAGAAACGAACAGAAGGCACTAGAGGATGAAACAGAAATATAGAAGAGTGAGTCCAGCCTAAGAAAGCATTGTCTGTTTTCCACAGTCAGAATTCAAAGCGTGTAGTATAGTCAGAATCTATTCCATATTGATTATTCTCAATGGCCCAGAGTCAGATGTCTCAATTATTATAACAGAACGGTGAAATTATAGTTGTTAGAATGAGGGTGGCAAGGTTTTGGTTAATCTGTTTCCCCATACAACTGAAATGCTATTTAATATGGTATACTGAATGAGATTCAAACCGCCTACTATGATCCAGGGAAGGGGGGTGGGGTTGGGGTGGGGGGCAGGTGCATATGGAAGCAGAGGAGTATTTCAATTCAGGAAGATAAGAAAAAAATTGTGTATAATATTTTTTTTGCGTAGGTTCCAGTGGGGAAGTAAATGATCCGTGGATTTATTAAAAGGCAGGAGTTATGGATTTGGAAGCAGCAGGCCAACAATAGGTCCTGTTTCATTAAGGATTACCTGGAAAATACCCCATGCAAAAACCCCAGGTGGCATTACGTACAGTACTTGGTTGAGGTAGCAGCTCAAATTTTATTGCCGACATTGGCTCACGCAGTAAGAGCAGTCATCTGGCAGTCGGAGGGTTGCCGGTTCGATTCCCACCCTGGGCATGTCAAAGTGTTCCTGAGTGAGACACCTAACCACCTGATGTGCTGGTCGGTGCCTTGCATGGCAACCAATCGCCATTGGTGTGTGAGTGTGTGTATGAATGGGTGAATGACAAGCATCAATTGTACAATGCTTTGGATAAAGGCGCTATATAAATGCCATCAACAATATGGTTTTTAAGCTCAGTGGAATAAGATGTGGAATGCTAATAGTGTCCAAACTTCAAGAGTGAGAGAATCATCCGTATCGTGGCATTATTATGATCTTTCACCGTGTCACTGTCAAACACAACATTGGAAGGGTAGCAAAGAGACAAGCCTATTTGACATATAAACAATAGCAAATTGAGCAGATTTATAGGTGAAATGTAAAATGCAGGGGTATAACCACGCCTGTGGACAAAGGTAGTTTGCCTCACCAGAGATTAATAATAAGCAGTCATATATGTGATAAGAGCTTTATTGAATCAGAGACAGGCTGTAAACATATTTTTTGTATTTTTCTCATTTGTAATATCTCAACAGATTAGCTGTGCAGATTCTTGATTAATTTAATAAGGCTGTCAAAAAAGTCTGGTTATCTTTTTCAGAGAGAGAGAGGGGGAGAGGGAGAGAGGGGGGAGGGGGAGAGAGAGGGAGAGGGAGAGGGATGGAGCCATTTAAAGCTTAATGGTTATTTATCACGCCTGAACTTCAACTTTAATTTTTAAAAAATTAAACAGGTAAGTAAAGAGTGTGGGTTTACAGCTGCATGCATGGCTGAAGTATATTAGAGTATAAGCACGTGTACTACCCAAGGCTACGCTCAATGGGGTGGATATGAAACCAGTGCAAGGACTTCAGGCAAACTTTAAAGTTCACTTACACTCACTCACATGCACATGCACACACACACACACACACACACGCACACACACACTAAATCACATGCTTTTTCTGATACCGTTAATCGGGTTTGAAAAAGAAAAAGGATTTTAAAATATGTTTGTCACACAGTTTTGACGCCCTGACTGTGTGAAAGAAAGGCACGGTGGGGGGCAGTTGCACTCAGGAGATTCAGCCAAGCCTCATTTTCCCTTGAATGTTCCCTCTCTCCATCTCGCAAGTGCATCTGCATTTTTCATTCTACAAATAGCAGGCTTTAACAGAGTCCTGGGGTGTGCGGCTGGGCTGTCACTTAGGCTGTGCGTCAAATCCTCTGAGGAAATGTGCGGAGATATTCAACAGCTGTTTTTTTAAACTGCTGTTTAAAGGCAATAGCATGCGTAATTTGGTGATGGGACTGTTATTTTTCCACGGTTTTCATATAAAACAGCAGACACTTTCAAATATCAGGACCTTTGTACAACAGACATGTTTTAAGTGTTGGGCATGGATTGAAAGCACGATTTGGCTTGTACTGTTGCCATGGAACTTATCCCAGGGGAATTATGAATATCTCTGCTGTTACTCACACCGTTTGCTCGTGCTTATCTTACCCTGAAAAGTTCTCAAAAATGATTCCCTTTCAACATCTATATTTAAAGAACTTCAGATTGGAATCAATCATCTTTGATATGTAAATCCCTGAAATCTGTTTTTAGAATGAAAGACTCAGTAAAAATACTGTCCATATAGTGACAGGCTTTAGGTTCATACTAGATTAGATCATATTCTTATGATGGATCCCATCATGGTTATAAAATGTGTGTTCTGTTTGGTTTCAGGGCAATTTCAACCAGTTATGTGTCCCGTCTTGAACCCTAGCAGAGCAGCACCAGCTCCACACTATAAATTATGACTGTCTCCTTTATGGCTGAATCAAGTCAAATTCACAGACCTGTCAGTTTCTTCACTCAGACACACTGCAGCTCAAAGGAGCTCACTTCAGACTGTTTAACCCTGAGCAACACCTGTTTGTATCTTATGTTTGTCTGTCTGTTTTTATTTTATTTTCAAGCAGGAAGTTCTGCTGTTTACACATTTAAGATCTGGTGAGGTGAGAAACCAGAAGGAACTGAAGGGATTGTCGTAATTTATGTTTTACGTGACTAAAGGTAAACCCAGGAATGTATTAAGCATACTGTGTACTAATGGTAAATTTATATAGTGCCTTTATCCAAAGCACTGTACAATTGATGCTTCTCATTCACCCATTCATACGCACACTCACACACCGACGGCGATTGGCTGCCATGCAAGGCGCCGACCAGCTCGTCAGGAGCATTCGGGGATTAGGTGTCTTGCTCAGGGACACTTCGACTCAGCCCGGGCGGGGGATCGAACCAGCAACCCTCCGACTGCAAGACGACTGCTCTTACTGCCTGAGCCATGTCGCCCTTGTCGTGAACGGTCTGTACAGTCTATGGATATTTATTTTTCGGCCAATCTGAACATTCTGAGTACTAATTGTTAATTATTTGATATGTGTGCGCTTTGATGGTTATTTCTTTATTATTATTGATTGTTGAATACTAGATTGCTGAATGTTTAAAATAAATTTACATTCAGGCATTCATCAACCTTTTGAAACTAGTGTGGTATCATTAATGTAATGTTCTCTTTAATTATGCACCAATAGGTAAATCCATAGGATATTTCTAGTTTGGTTGTACTGTATGTAAGCAATAACTCACGACAGGCAGTCGTATATTGTAATTTTATCACAGCTAAGGGGTGTTGTTTGGCCCGGCCGTGAGTTATTGCTTTTATAAAATTGTTACCAAATATGAATATATAGATATCATAGACACAACCAAACAGCAATATCATTACAAGAATCATTTACAAGAAAATAGTTCCCTGCTGCTCCAGATCGTGCCAGGCGGTTGCTATGCGACATGCAACAATAGTGGGATCACGTTGCATAGGTGTACTCATTTAATTATTTGGAGAAGGGGCATTGCTCAGAACGGCGAGCGCTTCTCTGCTTTCTCCGGTCCGCAGTACCTAAGAGAACTCTCAAACTTCTGTCTGCTTACAGACATAAATCCCGCAAATCAAGACCCGTATGGAATAGTTTCTGAATCGTGTGGAAGCGGAGGCAGTGTGTAGCTCTGTGCTCGATTGCAAATCCTGGGCAACATTTTTGCAAGGTGTTTGACGATTGATAATTGCAATAGAACTGTTAAAAAGCATTAGAAGCCATAGCAGTGGTTTATCCTTATTTTATCACGACTATTAACCAATCAGACTGTGAGTTGTCTCCTGCCCATTTTGTAAAGTACATTTTGAAATAGGGGAGAAATATTGTGATTTAGATCCTACTTGTGGGTGGTGCATTTTTGGAGAAGTTGAGGAGGGAGTTGGGGTGGTGAGGTGGTCCAGACCATGCCCATACAATCTTGACATTGTTTTCAATACAAATTGTGTGCTTTTCTCAGAATGTGTGCAATTATAGTTATTTACATTACTATGGATAGATATTTGGTGGATGTGTAGTTGATACACCTCTCTGTGATATGGTTGTTTCAACTATTTACAGTCACTTTAATATAAAACAAGTGCCTAGTTTGTCCTTACATTTAACATCATTTTATTCGGTTCCATTTCACGTCTAATCCTTGGGTGCTTTTGTAACATTATTTTGTATGTTGCTAGTTATGATTCAGTGCTGTAACTCCAGGCTTAAACCGGCTCAGAGTCATATTTCATACTGCTGTTTTATCTTATTTCTCTGGCATTCTGAAGTCTCACAGCCAACAGCCAAGAAAGGAATACTTTAATTAAAATCCCTAACTTCATGTTAGTGGCACAGAGGGGTACCTTATTAATATCTTTATTCAACTAAGGATTTGGTAATTATTATCTCAGCACAGAAGCTGTGCAGATCCATTGGATGTTATGCAGCCTACATCAAGCTCAGAGTCCTTTGGGCCATTGTGTTATTGTTCACTGGCTAATAACATTAGCTTGCATCATTGAGCACACACGCACATGCACATGCGCAAACACACACACACACACACACACACGCGCAACCACACACACACGCAACCACACACACACACACACACACACACACACACACACACACACACAGTAGTGAGAGCTACATTTCTTTATCCTGGTATTAATCCTGCAGTGATACTGGGCATCATGGAGAGGAAGACTCAGACGCTCCATGGGAGGGCAATCGACAGTAATACTCCATGGTTAATGATCTCATTGCACTCCACTGTGAATGATGGGTCAAGTGGAGCTCAGAAGGGCTGGAGACAAGCACAGACCCCTGCCCTAACTCAGAGCCTCACACCGAAGCCAACATAAAGACCCTCTACCCCCCGACAACGCCTGACTGCCTACTCACAATGTCACAGGAAAGACAATGAGTCTACTGAGGATCTGCTGAATTTGACATTGTTTTAACCCCGGTTCTAAAGAATGTGTTTACGGTTGGGTGGGGGTGGGCGGAGTGTTAGCAGGTTGGGGGTAGTGGTGGACTTTTGCATGGGATGTAGTCTCAATTTTACTTTGTCTAATATTGAGAGTCCCTGACAGAATCAAGAAGCATCCTTCTCACACAGTGATCTGATTAATAGTTTTCTCTGCTCATTTCTGATGAGAATTTGCCCTTTTGACAAAAGCATTTCCCAAACAATCTCCCAAACCAAATCAGTTCCCTTTATTTTTTTATGATACTGCATATGGATTCCAATTTTAATCTCAGTGTGCTCAGTTGTTCCCTGTGATGTCAAGACTTCTGCCTCATATTAATTTGAGAAAGATTTACTTTGTGTTATACAAGGAACATATTGTTCAGGATTCAGGTGCCTCTGCTCCTCAGACTCTATGAGACATTGGTGCTTCACCAGGTCCTATGACATCAGCATCCATTCCACTCTCTCTATTCCAATTCTATTTTCAAATTCAATTCTGCCAAAGCATATGCATGTGGCAGAAAAGCACAATGTGATAATATTTTACATGATGGGATATGTGAAAAAAACTGAAAGTGAAATCTCGAGTGGTAAGACATATTCAAATAAAATATGACATTGGAAAGAAATCTGAGATACAATAAAACAATATTCGGGAGATGCGTGGTTGTGTTTTAGATCCAACCTGTCTAAACCAGTGGGTCTGCTAGCCCCACTGGTTTCATCAACAAAGTGAGTGAACGCAGCTCCAACTGCATGTAGCATAAGCCCTTTTCCATAGAAACACACACAGCGTATGTATTAAATATGTGACCATTTAACACACCTGGATATTCTCCTGGAGCAGTTCAAGTTAGGTGCTGTACCTTGCAGAAGGGTGCATGGCAGTAACTCACCTGAGAATCACACCTCAAACTAAGGGGGTCCCAAACTGGATGATTTGAGGATGGAGCTGAAAATTGAATTTGTGAATATAGTCGGCCACTATACGACAAACCCAACCCAGACAACCCGACTGTAATAAAGCAAAGGATAATGAGGTGCCATGGTATATCGGCGATAAAGACTATCGCTAGGCATAAGGCGTGTGTGAGTGGGGTCATGTACATTTGTGAATATTCCTTTTGGTCATATCAGAAAAATATTCTCACCTGCTCCTCACCCAGAGCTCTGAGGCACACGCTCCAGGTTGATAACTTTTCTACAACAGTGAAGACACACAACTCAGAAGGAGCACAAGCCGAGAAGATGCATGTGTCTGCTGTTTTGCATTGGCTTTATTTCACTTTTTTCATACACACACACACACACACACACACACACACTCACACACACACATTAGCAGTAAAAAAAAAAAAAGTATATTTTAATTAAAAAGTGAACTTTAAAAGTGTGAATGTGAACTAAAGGCTATTTATTTCCAATCATACCATGCTGTTTTCTGCTTTGATTAAACAGAATGGAGAAATTAGTTACAATTCAAAATTTAATAAAAGCCTGATGTGCAATCATTACAATTACTCAGAAGAAGGTTAACTAGAGGAAATTTGTTAGCGTTAAATTTTTAGCTGGGTCTTTTTTTAAACCCATTTTATTTCATTTTTTCACAGGTGGAGAAACTATTGCTACTGCTTCATAAATTAAAATTGTACAAGTTCTATTGGATTACAAAACAAGAGAATACCGTTCACATAATTGCTTCAATTGCTACTCACATTACAGACATTGAATGGCTTAAATTACAAATGAAATCCATCCATCCATCCATCCATTATCTGAACCCGCTTATCCTGAACAGGGTCACGGGGGGGCTGGAGCCTATCCCAGCATACATTGGGCGAAAGGCAGGAATACACCCTGGACGGGTCGCCAGTCCATCGCAGGGCACACACACCATTCATTCACACACTCATACCTTTTGGGCAATTTAGACTCTCCAATCAGCCTAACGTGCATGTCTTTGGACTGTGGGAGGAAACCGGAGTACCCGGAGGAAACCCACGCAGACACGGGGAGAACATGCAAACTCCGCACAGAGAGGCCCCGGCCGACGGGGATTCGAACCCAGGACCTCCTTGCTGTGAGGCGGCAGTGCTACCCACTGCACCATCCGTGCCGCCAACAAATGAAATAAAACGGTAAATCATCCCAGGGTGGTCTCCGGGCAGCTTTTAGGGGCTGTTCTCCAGCACAGTACAGAATGTCATTTTACTTGTTGTCCCTTAGATCCTCAGAAGCTTCAGTGGGTTGTTCAGTATTTGCCATCTGTTCTTCATTGCCACCCATGCTGCCGATCTCCTCTCCTATCAAGAACCAAACATGTGTAGTCATATGAAGATGTGCCACATGACCAAATCACTCCCAAAACCACCTTCTGTTTTTTTCCAGGAGCAAAGCTCAGAATCTCCTGCCCATACCCCGTTGCATTTGAATTTGAATTTTATTCCATGCATTTACATTTCCGTCATTTTATTACTTTCCATCAATTTGCCACAAGCGAGTCAATTATATTCCACAGCTGGAATGCGATGTCAATTTCACCTTGCACTCTGTGGCAGGGACTGGGTAAAATAACACCATTAGCCTGTTTTACCCCATCATTCATATTCTACCCAACGTAATTCCTATATTAGAACCTGCCACAAGTGCGG
Source organism: Conger conger (assembly GCF_963514075.1). Classification (NCBI taxonomy): domain Eukaryota; kingdom Metazoa; phylum Chordata; class Actinopteri; order Anguilliformes; family Congridae; genus Conger; species Conger conger. The sequence goes on along the minus strand of NC_083776.1, from coordinate 32,495,485 downwards.
TTTCTTAGTGTACATGTGTATCTGAAAAGGCTCCATCAGTTTGAGCGAGGATAAGCTGTGTTTGATCAGAGCATCAGCATTGAGTTCCCCCTTAATCCTTAAGCTAACACAGTTCTACAATAATTAAACACAGTGGACCAAGGGAAAGACCAAAGCAGGAATCATCTGAAGGAATACCTCTGGCCCCAGGATAAAGCTCAGAATTGATCGCAGCCTTAGTTACAGAAACAGGCCACTGTCAAGACTCAGCTTCTGCCTGTCATTAGTGAGGTCCTCTTAACCCCATGCTGCAGTCAGGAGGGGAGCAGCCCCTGTCTAAACTCCATGAGGAATTGAAGGATGAGTTGCAGTCATTACCGATGAGTTCTACTCCCATAGAAAGGGCTGTTTTAAAATGCAGTGGCTTCTTAATGACAGCGGCTTGATTGAACATGAAAATGATCATTTGCGTCTGTGTTTGCATTTGGCGGGATGTTTGCGGGATGGTGAAATGATCTGGCTCACCTGGTAACTAGCTTGCCCAAGTGCAGCAGACTTTACCGAAGAGGCCTGTGGCTCTTCTGAGAGGTGTGCCTTGGCCTATCAGGCTTTTATCCAATCCCAATAGGCATGGTGGGCTGAGGCTTTACGGGCCTCAACCTGTCAAAATCCACAGGTCACCTATGTCTCCATGATATAAAATTAGTTCCACACTTATTTTCCACGAACATGCAGTACTGTGAAAAAGTCTTAGGCACCAGTATAACATTCTGTACAGAAAAATAATAATTCAATGAAAGGTACAATACATTTTCCATTACATTTTAGTAATTTGGCAGAATAGTTAAAAACTAAATCAAATCAATATTTTTTGTGACCACCCTTCGGTGTTAAAACTGCATCACTTCTCTGAGATAGCCAACGATGTCCTGCAGTTCTATAAGACAACCAGCAGGGAGGTTGTTCCAAGCATGTTGGAGAACTAGCCACAGTTCTTCTGCAGACTTTGTTTCACTCCTTGCTTCTGATCTCAGACAGCTTTGATCAAGTTTTTATGTAAAAAGTAGTCAATTGCTTACAGTAATATGTTACTTTTTAAAATGAAATACAATCTCAAGTGTATTCTTTTATACTAACACACACACAAAAATAGAAACATATATATAACAAAGTCCAGGGTGCCTAAGACTTCTGCACAGTACTATATATATTTTTATTTTGATGTTTCATAGGGGGTAGATATGTGTGCGCAGGACAATCAGCAGACAGGTGGAGCAGGAACGATGATTTTGCCAATGTATCACAGTATGAGGCTGCCAGTGCAGGATGAAAGCTGGAATCAGATGAAGTTCCTTGCCATGTACGCAACATGACTGCTGAGAAGGTATGAACTAAAACAGGAAATACTAATGCAGAATTACCTCTGGCTGTGGGCTTAATTCTAAAACAGGTAGAGACTGATGAGAGAGCGCTGTCAGTCTTATTAACTAGGAGAAGGATCATGGTGTCACTTCCTGTTTCAGAAAACACATATCTTGTTGGGCCAGTGGGCTAGCTCAGGAAATTATTCCCTCTGCCAATATAAAACACTTCCATCTACTCAAAAAAAAAATGTATTCCCTTCTTTTCTTCCTCTCTCTCTCTCTCTCTCTCTCTCTCTGACTCTCTCTATCTCTCTTACACACACATACACAGGGATAAAAATACACATACCAGGAGCATGCACCATCTGCCCTAGTCACACAGATTACAACAGTGTATCCGTATAAAATGTATAAAATGTATAAAATGTATAAAATTTATAAAATTTATAAAATGTACAATTTTATATATCCATTTGTCACCCAGAAACAAAAGAATCATCACTCCTTCATAACCACACAGCGGTCCTTAGAGCAGCCGCAGCAAAAACAAGTTGCCTGTACTATCCGTAAAATTAAAATATTGCGATACAGAGTTATCAGAGGGCTACTGTTATATATTTATTTGCTTACTTGTTATATTTTTTCTGAAGACAGCTTCAGGAAAAAGCCTGTTTATCAGACAAACATAGGGTGTGCATGAGCCAGACATATGAAAAGGCCATAGCACATTATAGCTTTACTTCCTTCATAAAAGCAAAGGCACAGCATCCAAAAATCACACATTGCATTAATGGCATTTGGCAGACGCTGTTATCCAGAGCGACTTACAGTTGATTAGACTAAGCAGGAGACAATCCTCCCCTAGTCCTTGCTCAAGGGCCCAACGGCTGAGCAAATCTTATTGTGGCAACACCGGGGATTGAACTACCGACCTTCCGGGTCCCAGTCATGTACCTTAACCTGCGTCTTACATGCAAATATATTTATGACAATGTTCTGCAAATGAGTAATGAGTACTGTTATACCGCATTGACCCTCTTGGAAAAATAAATCTGGAAATAGTGTAGGCTGGTTGGCCTTCATCTGTGAGTTCCACTTAGAAATTACAACAGCACAATAAAGCCAGAACATTTAGATTTGTCATGCTGATAAGTTAAAAAAAAAATGTTTGTCATGTTTATAATCTATTTTCAGTCCGATGCCCACACTCATGATTAAATTCCACAGTTTTCATCATCAGTAGACGGTCATATTGAAAACATAATAAAAGTGTCGACACCGATCCGGCCTGGAAATGTTCTTAGCAGTAGACAGCCTGATGAAGAATGGAGAACAATCCAGAAGATGCACAACGCAAACTCCTCTCTTTCATTATCCAGATGCTAAATTGTAATATTTAAAAAAAACAGCCATCGTGGATGTATTGCATATTAAATATGATAATCTATGAAAACGGGAACAAAGAAAATAATTAACAGGAAGCATCCATGTATAATTTTTTACACTGCAAACATCACATGGTTGGACAAATAGGCCTGCAATGCCAGCTAACCAATGACTCAGGCCTTAGAATGAAATATAGGTATCTAAATGTTTGGAGGTTTGGAGGGTTTGTTTATGTACATATTTAATGATACATATATTTAGCCGTAGGAAATGGGGATTACTTCTGACCATTTTCTCTTCATGGGCACTTGACAACATTTACTAGAAACACTGTATGTATCCCATCTGAGCACTTTATAAGGAACATTTTAACTTTATTACACCTACTTATTCATGCGATTATCTAATCAGCCAATTGTGTGGCAGCAGTGCAATGCATACAGTCATGTAGATATGGGTCATGAGCTTCAGTTATTGTTCACATCAACCATCAGAATGGGGAAAAATGTGATCGAAGTGATTTTGATTGTGGAATAATTGTTGGTGGCAGACATATTGGTTTGAGCATCTTGAGATTTTCACGTACACTAGTCTCTAGAGTTTGCAAAGAATGGTGCAAAAAAACACAATAAAATCCAGTGAGCAGCAGTTCTGCAGACAGAAATGCTTTGTTAATGAGCGACATCAGAGGACAATGGCCAGACTGGTCAAAGCTGACAGGAAGGTGACAGTAACACAAATAACCACACATTACAACAGTGGTGTGCAGAAGAGCATCTCTGAACATGCAACGCATCATAACTCTAATTGGATAGGCTACAGCAGCAGAAGTCTATAAAAGAAGTCTAATAAATACCTAATAAAGTGCTCATTGAGTGTATATATATAAAATATTGTCAAATATAAGATCATATAACAAATATATGTATAATATAAAATAATGCTGTTATTCATGAATAAAGGCAGAAACAATATTTAAAATAAATAAAAAATAAAACTCAATAATTTGCCAAAAAATAATTAAATAAATAAATACAGCTGATGCAATCCAGTGAATGCACTTGGTTTCCATGGTGACATAATGTGGAATACAGAGCATGTTTACTTAAACTGACATATTAATAAACTGTAAGCCTTGGAGGAGGTAATAGAAGCTTCAATTAGATTTCTCCCATCAGTCCCCTTGTCACCGCCCTTCTCGCCCCCCCCCCCCCCCCCCTACATTTCAGCTGCTGCGCTCCAGATGATGAATTGTTTTAATGGTGAACCTGTCAATGACAATACAGGAGCTCTCTCAATGGTGTAGAATTGAAATGAAGGATTGTCAATGGCTGACAGAATAGATATAGTTTCAGTCTGAAAGATCAATGATGTGGTCCGTGCAATCTGGAACAATGCTGATGACTTCACAAAGCCACTACGGGCCATAGAGCCACTGTATTACAGTGAATAATTGAAGGGCACTTCTATACAAATCATTATACAAATATACTGAGACAAATAATACTAAAAGTAAGTAAATTGACTGATGTCATGTAATGAATCATAACTGCTCTTGACATCAGTGTTAAAGAGGAGTCAAAACAGTTAAAAAATGAACAGTTTTTATTTTTTGGTTAGTACAATTTCATTTATTTACTACAGTATATATACTGACTACACAAATTCTGTGTGTTGCATTTGTAAGAAACTGACTCTAGCAGTGTTACTACATCGATTTACACTGTCCTTAGCCCAGGGCTAACAGCCTCTTTAACCATGGACTAAAAGAGACTTTAGCCCAGGGCTAATCAAGTGTTCACACTTGCACATTCTAAAGTGAACTAGGACCAAACTTAGCCCTGGGATAGCTGACCCTCCTCCGGAACAGGGTTAGCACCGACTTTTTGGGGTTAGCCCCAGAAATATCCCTGAGCACAGTACCATAATAGCCAGGCAACACGGAGGATTGTCACTATCCACTCAGTGTTCAGCGCACTTCGCTTGCAATTTCTTGCCAGCTAAAATCAAACAAAAACAACTAAAGTTACTTGATTGGTTTTTTACATTTATTTATGTTTTCCCTCAACCAACTTCTACAATAAGCATGCAGCTATGACAAGCTTTTAAACCCCTGCAAAGCTGGTTTATTGGACAGCATTAATTTGCGCAGTCAAGGCACTGATTTGACTATTTTGATGAGCCAGTTACCAGCTACCAGCACAGACACCCTACCAGCACTAGCCAGTTGACATGCTCATACCCAACAAGACCAGCTTTATGGCCATCTTGGCCATGCTGGTTGACCATACTCATACCTTTACCCAGGGCTAACAAATGCTTTTATGAACACAGAGTAAGCTTACCCTGGGTTATCCTTAACCTGAGGCCACGGATAACCCATGGCTAACTACAGTGCAGTGTGAAAAGGTCTACTTCCTGTAGTCAGAACATTGTCACTGCCTGTGCAAGACACGTATGTTTTTTTCCTCTTAATCAACACAATTAACATCATTGCTGAAAGTGAAGTTCCTTAATCTTTAAAATAGATCCATAAAAAATTAATTGATCAAAGTTTGTATAAGCTGACCACATGAATTGAACACATGAATGAGCTGTTAATGTGGTCATTTGCAGGGATGCTCTTACTAATATTCCAATGTACCAATTCAGATTCATGAAAGAAAGCACAAGGTTTTCTTCTCAAAGATGACTGCTAAAAGTGAACAGGAAGACATACGAGGGTGAGTATATGGGGTTCACCAAACAATCAGCGGGGAACGTTGGGTTTTTCCTGACAATCGATTTATTTTGGTTGTAGAAAAGGATTGTTTGTAGCATGAGGTGTATACGCTAGAACAAAGCACTTGCGCTTTTGGGCCAGGAAATGCATGTGCAGAATGGGGCAATGTTATGGCAGATTGTTGCGCATTTGCCTGTTTGTAGAGGCTGTCGTCGTGCCTGAAAACAAGGCAACGGTTCTCTGACTGACTGGCATTGTTGCTGAACAATACTTGACAAACTGGGTCGCTGATATAAAAGCAGGAAGTGGTGAGAACTACAAAGGTAAACAGGACCGGTGTTTCCCCCTCTCCTCCTCTTCCTCCTCCCTCAGCCATTATGTCAATTGGTAGCACTATGAGAGGCTGAGATGCAGTCATAATATGGTCAACTTTAGTGGTGCCACCCCCCCAAATCCCATCTGTCTGTTCATCCGTCCATCCAACTGAATTACTATATGCCCATCAGCTTCCATGTGTCTTCTCAGTCAGTTTTTAATCCATTTTTATCACAAATGTTGAACATTAAGACCTCAACAGACTCCGACTGGCTTCGCATACAGTGATGGAGCATGATATACAGTAAGGATGCTCTTCGCAATTTCTGTTTGCTCTGATCAGTTTCTGGAGGAGGAGCATATGAGTCCAGACGAGAACACTGTCCATGCTGTAAGGATGCTCTAAATAATTTAAAGGCTGTTTGCTGCCAGCGTCTTCCTGCGCATCAGCCGGAGTGATTTGTGCCTGCTGATTTATGAGGCCCAGCCCGGATTTGGAGACCTGCCTCCCCTGGGCTGTGTAATTTAACACGACAAAGCTACAGATTCCCAAGATCGATGGATTTGTGGTGCTTTTCTAAACTCTGGAGAAGTCCAGGCTGGCGAATGTTCGAACGGAAAATATGACTGCTGCATTCCGAGCAGGTTGCCCAGTGAGCTTACCTTCTGCATCTCAGATAATACCACCAAATCTGGACATTTCTGTCTGTGCACCGAAACTCCAGGTGGAAAAGGGCTGAGCATTCCTGGCACAGAAAACACAGCTTTACTGTACTGTATACTGAAGGAGATTGTTGTTCTAATCCCTATGATTGTGGTGTGATTTCATGGGGCTTCAGCTGTGCTGTAAAGAGGGGAGGGGTCGGAAGAATGCCCCCTATGGGTGGATGGGCTTTACCACAGGGAGAGAGCAGAGCACAGACCCCTCTTCATTTATGCCAATCTACAGTACGGGCAAGATGAAAGAGCTTGAAAGTTTACAGATTTATTTTTTGTTACTTTGAGAACTGCGATGTATTGGCACCTGCTCATCTCACCTACAGACATGAGTTTGTGAGAACAGCACATTTAATGGTGAGAAGCGTTAAAAAAATTATCTTCGGCACATGATTGAAATAGCAGTGTTTATGACGGAATGAGGTATGATGGGAAATATGCAAGACATACAAGTGCTAGACAGAGCCAAGAAGTGTTTCTGACAATCGCGCTTTTTTTTTTTTACTGATTTTTTTACATTTTCTATATATATGTACCACCATTATTAAACACTGGAATAACAGATTGCCTGGTTCACCCTCCAGCAATACAGAGAGATTTCAACTGAGGAACGACTGCAAGTGTGTTGATGTTAATAAAGCATCTTATTTTCATGTATATAAATATAAGCGAGCACCACCTCTGTACCTTCCTTTTTATGTGGTGAGCCAGTGCACTTATCTTGTGTAGGAATAACAGAGGAGATATAGTATAGAGATTACACTAAAGTTCTTTTGCGGTTTTGTCAGATAGAAAAAAACAGGTTGCGTGCTCCTGTTTAATTGTAAGCCTTGAAGGAATAGATACATAGCACCCACTGAATACAATTAAAGCAATTATGAGTCATGATGGAACAGATGTCTACTTTGAAAAATCAAAACTGTTCTCTGTTGGCTCTCCTGATTGCAGTTTTTATCGCAACGTTGCTAAGAGTCTTATTTTTATAAGTATTTCTTTTTTACATTCTGGTTGATCTTTGAAAGCTATTCATAGTAATTGGCTCCTCCAATGATGCAAAGTGATGGTAAAAGGCAAGAGCGGATTCAATTTGCTCTGTGCTGCTTAAAATGTCAGTGGTGCTGAGATCCTTTTATAGCAGTTGCACTGGCTGTATGTACTGGGCAAAGGACCAAGGTCATTTGAGGGTTGACCGTATGTAAATTAACATCGCAGTATTATTTTTTATGGTTTTTAAAATACACTATAAAAAAAGAACACCAGAATGAGTCTGATGTAGGCACAATCCCCCCTCACAGTTAAATATGTCATGGCTTCCATAGTATTACAAATCTATAATAATTTGTCATGCGTCAAAATTAACCAGTTTAGTAAAAAAAAATGAAACATTTGTCCTGCAAACATAAGAACCTACAATGCACTGACAACACATGCCAATAAGTGCCAAAAGGAACGATTTGTCCTTTGAAAATCATTTCCTGTCCTTCAGAGATACATCAATGGGTTAAAGCTGTCCTGCAGTCATGCAAGGGGCAGAGGACTTGTAGATCGTACCCTATTCACGTGAAACTACGATATGTAAGGAAATATCCTTTTTCTGCAATAGCCAGAAGAGAATTATTCTAATATATGCCTGCTTGTTTTGGTTAGTAATGTGATTTACCGATGCTTTTTTGTAGTATGTTATGGTGGCACAGAATTATGGGTGGGAGTAATATTACCTGGCAGAAATGTGAAAACTTTACAACAAGCACATAGATCAAGTTGTTAGTCCGTCCTGAGGAGTATGGCTATCTTTTTCTGTTTTTTCTGTAGCGTAAAAAGTTTTTTTTACAGAAGGCTGCAGAAAACATGACAGTCAAATAATTTTCTTGAGATTATGCGATCTCGAGAAAACAAGCTTGCTATGTTGACATCAGAAAATAATCAGACAAACCGCGCTCCCGTTTCATCTGCAGCCTTCCGCACATTTCTTCCATTTTCCATCTCAAAAGGCGAACGACGATGTGATAATTATTGATGATCAAACTCAGACATACTGTCAGGTAATCGATCAATGCAGAGCCCTGGCCACTCACCACAGTCATTTGAAACTTCTAGTTCCTCAATTTGCCATTTATACTGATTTATTTTCTGATCAAGAAAATCGTTTTTCTAGTGATCAAGAAAATCGTTTTTCTAGTGATCAAGAAAAATACATTTTGTGATCTTGAGAACGCAAAGTAAAAATATTTGTCCTCTCCGGCCTTCCGTAGTTAAGTAATTACTCAGTTCTTGCAGCTCATAGAGCAGATTGTAGACAGCGAGCAGTCATAAATAAATACAATAGAGTCCTATAGGCTGATGTCTGCACAAGAGTAATTGCTGGCAATAGGCAAGGGTATCAGTGTAATGAGGGGCAGTCCAGCGCTCCAAATTGGATGTACATTTTTGCAAAAAGTTATGCAAAACTGCATGTTTTGTCTTTAAAATACACACTTTGTGTCAGCCAATTATATTATACAGCATTTTGGAACTTGGAAAATTGTCATCGAAGCGTCTTTATGTCCTGACCCCATTTAAAGTTTTTTTAAAAATATAAAAATAATATTTAAGATTAGTGCAAGTTTTTGATAAGTCCAGACAGTTTTTCTGGGCAATGAAATACATGCCACATATTTGCATAAGTTTGCAGTGTAATGGCCTGCTGGTTTTACGATGGCTGACACAAGGGCATTCAGGCTTTGTGGCCTATAACCAGAAGTATTCCAGTGACTCCAAAACAGCTTGTACAGCAATGCTATGCATCCAGAGGCTTTACTTGAGTGTATTACCCAATTATTCTTACATTACATTTATTACAAAAATGACATTTACATTATGTTTAATCAGATTTTTGTTGGAGCGATTTCCTTTGGCACACGCAAGCAGAGCTGTACTGAAGGAAATGTGGCGTGGTTTCCTACTGTATATCCACATTACCACATAAAAACAATTTCCGCATGACAGAGAAGACCTCAAAACTACACCAGATCGACTGACAGTCGGAGGTCATGATAACTTTCATAAAGGTGTGTTTTTGCATTTGCTACGGTTGGCTAGGCTGTTTATGGAATGGGTGAGATCAACACCCATCTGTTTGTTTTTGCATTAGTAGCTGATATTCGACTGAAATGTATGAATATGCAGTATGAATTGATCAGTATAACATTATGACAATGAAAGAAAGGTACGTGCGATTCTGCAGTTTGGTTGTAAGTGAAGTTGCAGTAAGGTTAGATTGTATTCTGTAATGAGGGAGCTAGCAAACTATCATAGAGATTGAATGCAACAAATTACAAAACCATTGCAAACCCCTACGTCAGTGATCGCACTGTAAAGCAAGTAGGTCCTCAGAAAACACACTAAAACTGAAAACTGAAATATTACAAACCCTAGAAAGTAAACTATCCCTTAAATACAGTGCCATTGATCGAGACATTTATTTTGTATGTTGCCCAAGGTTTACATTTCCCATTTGTGTTTGTGCCTGTATTGCTTTCTGTGTGTTGTCTTGCTGTGCTGTATGAGAATTAGTCTGGCAACAGCAAAAACCATGTGACATTTTGAATAGTTATCAGTTACAAATCCAATATTGTCGCACCAAACCCTCTGGAGGCCTTCATCATTCCCGCTGTAAGCATCCTAATGGCCACTGTACGCCCACTGGGTAGCAATCGCACAGGCATTTTGGCTGAATGTGAAGCCCATGCTTTTCTTGGCTTTGAATATCCACGATCCTCATTTTCTGTATGAGAATCTTTCCTCCTTATGCACATACAGTGTGGTGGGTTTAATAGTATAAAACACACATGAGTTGTGAAATAATGCAAACGAGATGATATTTGCAGTTCCTCTGTGAATACAGTATATTCACCTGGGGAAATAAGTAATTCAAACAGACCTGTTGTGCAGTGAATACCTTTCAGTGCACATATACCTAGAGCCATTAAAAGCGGCACAAATTAATTCGGTTTTTGTTGATAATAAGCGTGTTACAATGGGTCACGGTGAAAGCCATGAGTAATTATCTTTACAGATAATCATGCAGAACTGAGTGCACGCTCAGAAGAGACCATTGTGAAACGTTTTATTTGGATGTACTGTACCAATACACAGAATACCATGCTAGAGATGCAGCACTGCGCGAAAAAATCATTTACAATTTGCAATAGATGTTGCGCAGGGCTCCATCTATTGCAAATTGTAAATTATTTTTTCACAGACATCACACCCAGTCTGAACCAGACCGAAGAAAATGACCAAAGACCTATATAAGCTAATGCGTGGTGGCTGCAATGAATCACCCAGGAGGGCATTAGTAGTAGTTAGGGCCAACAGATAGGGTTCCTCAAAGTGGAAGAGGCACATTTCAAATTGTTAAAACTAACTGTAACTGTAATTTTGTGTAACATACTGTACGTGCATACTGAAAATCAAATGTGTATTACCAAAGCTGATCGATGTTCTGCAGCAGAAGATGATCAATCATGTGGAAAGCAAGCACCTCTACCAGTACACCGGAATCCTTCATATGGTGGAAAACCATACTAGTGCAGTCCAAATAGCCAAGCATTACAGACTTCTGTCTGAGCATATTTTTACTCAGCAGGGAATGCTGTAAATAAACAGGCAGAACTCGTCTCTAACCAAGTGGATCGTCTTATGATTGGCAAATAATAACTAAAGGCATAGCACTAATAGAGTCTGCCAAACTGAAAGGGAACTGTTTCAGCACAGTGTAGCATATTTTGTTCCCCAGGTAATTCTTAGAAAATTACATTAATGCTTTGTTTGAAATGCATGATTTTGACTGTCAATACATGATCTACACTTTGTAGGCCAGTTTCACAGTCACAGATTAAGCCTAGACCAAGACGAAATTCAAATGTTGAATGGAGAATCTCCTTACAAAAATCTATTTAGTCCATGACTAAGCGTACTCTGTGTAGCCCTATATGTTACAACATCATAGTATAGGTTTTGTTTTCTTCAAGTTGTTGCTATAGATTGTAAAACTGTGAGCCAGTGTTTTGTCATTATCCATCAAAATGATGTAGCCTGACCTTCCTTTGCTTTGGTGCCCATCTTGAACCCCCTTGTGGACATGATAAAAATAACAGGTACCTAAACATATCCTATAGATGTTATGGCAATTAAATAATTTTTTTTTTTTTTTTTTTTATCATTTAAAAAATATATATTTTTTAAAGATTCAGTGCCAACCGGGCTGAGATTGATAGAGGAATCCAGGTATGCAATAGGAGGCTGCCAATGGCACATGTAGGAGATTTGTGAGCAAAATGTCACATAATTTCCTTTTATAAACGGGCCAATAAAACATTCATGATCGTACATATATCTGAACCCACCCTCTGAGATCTGTGGAAAGGTTATGAGGCTTGAAGCACATGTATGGGCGCAGTTGAATCCAGGAGGATGCTGTGTTTGTGGGTGAGCACGTGTGCTTGTGTTCTGCGTTTCATGTTTTTGCTCTTTGGACAAACTTTGAAATGAAGTGGGGAAGGCAGAGGAGGTGATGAATAGCGCCCCATGTTCCTCCACTCAAAGGGGACAGTCACATCAAACCCAGACTTCCGGGAGGAGCACAAGACTTTCATGCTGCTGTATAGCTGTGGCTTTTACACCACGTCTTTGTGCTTGTGAGCATGTCTGGATCAGAAGGTAACAAAAGGTACTACTGCCTGCCAAAAAAACTCTTTTTCATCAACTGAGCACATGGTAAATGCCTCTAACAAACACATTTTTTCTCACTCTGTTTGCAGCCGAACACTCAGAGGTACCGTATCTCAGAAATTCAGAGGTTTTATTATCTGATGCCAGCGAACACGGTTCAGTAAACGGTGGAAAGCAGTGAACCAAACGGCAGAGCTGATTCAGCGAGAGGAGGCCGAAGAGGAACTCATTTAGATGTGTGTATTCACAAGATTGGTAGCGGTTGCCTGCTTGATTGTTGCCTTGATAAGACATTGCGATTGAAAAACAGGTTACGGTACAATGATACAATGCAGTGACTAAAAACCTAGGCATTCCTTCATTTTCACAATGTTAAAGAGATGTGTATATGAGTCAGACCTTTGTTTATAAAGGACTGAACTGAAATGAAGCCAAATGGCTGGTTTTCTGACTGCATTCAATGTTTGCCTTTTTTCATTTGACTTATCAAGACGCAAAAGGAGACAGAGGGAAGCGCGTGTTTTGAAAGAGTGAGAGCCATCCAGCACTGCTGTGACCACAAGAGCTGCTTTACCATGATTTCACTTTAATGAATACAATGAATAATCAAAATGAGTGGAATTCCAGGCTGAAAATTGTAAAATACTAATCATCAATAAAAAATGTGATGATTTGACAGTTGATCGGTGGTAGAATGTGAAATGAGGAATGGAACTTGAACCCATGATGTATCATGTATATTGGCACAGCTCAGGGGTTGACTGTGATATAGGTTAGTGTATAAAGACACATGACTCCTTATATAGCGGTTTATGTAGTCCCCAGGCAGGATAACAGAGCCCTGTGCAGTAAGAACAGGGACCCTAAGGAGTATAAGTATGGCAAATGACTTTAACAGATAAAGGACACTGTAAAAGTATCGTCTAGGCAGCTGTCTCAATGGTATCCGCAGTGCTCAGTGAAATTTGACAGTGACCCCCCAACCCCCACCCCCTTCCTTAAATTCCCCTGTCCCTCCTCAGCCAGAACAGATTGGGACTCATTCAAGAGAAGCAAGGCATTTCAAAGACCCCCCGTGCACCCCCCTTGCACCCCCCCCCCCCCACCCCAGAAGGCCACAGTGCGGGGCCCATGTGACAGACACCTGCTTCCACTCATACAGAAAGGCTTTGAAGTGGAGATGCGGAGGTCCACTTCCTGGGCCTGAGCTGGGTCCTCTTGATTTCCCATCATGCACACACATCATCGGCACAGCTGTAGTAAAAAGGCAGAACATACACGCATGTTAGAACCGTAATGGCCCCAATGACCTCATAATGGGAGGCCAACGCCCTCATGAATCACTAACACGCTGCTGCTCAAGATGAGTTCAGGATGAATTCTGAATAGGGTCATTTGTTAAAGGATTATTTCCTTTACTTGGATTCACATAGGCCTCAATCCAACAAAACATGAGTTATTCATACGAGATACTCACTGAGCGCTTTATTAGGAGCACCTGTATATCTACTTATTCATTCTAATCAGCCAATCGTGTGGCAGCAGTGCAATGAAATCAGGCAGATATGGGTCAGGAACTTCAGTTCATGTTCACATCAACCATCAGGATGGGGAAAAATGGGATCTAAGTGACTTTAACCATGGAATGATTGTTGGTGCCCGAAGGTTTGAGTATATCAGAAACTGCTGATCTCCTGTGGAAAAACAAAAATCATCCAGTGAGCTGCAGTTCTGTGGGTGGAAATGTTAATGAGAGAGGTCCAAGGAGAATGGACTGACTAGTCAAAGCTTACAGGAAGGTGACAATATACAGGAAGGTAACAATAACACAAATAACCTCTAAGTGGATAGGCTACAGCAGCTGAATACAATTTCTTTAGACTTACTAAGTCTAATAATTACCTAATAAAGTGCTCACTGAGTGTATTTCCATAACACACCTTATTACATTTGAAGGAAACTGTTTTGTTCTAGATCTACAAATCTCACATAAGATTGCATGTAAAATATTATGTGATGTGATAATACATAATGTGTATAATACAAAAGTGTATGGCCGCCAATACGACACACTTCTGTCAGAGAACTGGATGCCCAACCGAACAGTCGAGAATGAAAGTTATCACTGAAAGTTGCTTGGGAAGGGAATTATACTTGAAGAGATTATGAAAATGACCGAGTCACAGATCAGCAGGGCCTGTGAATGAGGCACAATGAAGCATTCTCAAAGAGAATGACAGTTAATGAGTTTGAGAAATGTCAGTCTGCCAACGAGAGACATCAAAGGTATGTCCTATTCCCAGTTCAGACAGAAGCAATCTGTTCCCCACAGATGTTTCCCCGCAATTGCTGTTTTTCTTTAAAATGGCTTCGGCTTGGCCTTCAGCAATAAAGAAACTACAAAGAACCCCCAAGAAGCAATCACATGTTGTGCAAATATGCGTACCCTAGTAGAAAGTGGATAGAATATTCAATTGTTTTGAAAAGCCAGCAAATGCATGAGTGCTCCTATATATGCACCATAATCAGAAGTTGATGTAAAATACAGAGCCAATTTATTTTCCACAATTGCATGTTCTGCCAAGATTATAAGCGAAATTATTATGTAAGAATATAATACAGAGACTTAGTTGATGAAAAAGCAGGGTAGTTGGAACAAATGTAATTTGGGTGCACAAATATCCATACAGAATGACTGAAACTGTATACACACAGTGCATTCATAACATATCGGTGTAATGCATACTTTTCTGGATCTATGTATGATATATATGTCTTAAAGAAAATTATCTGATTCAGTTTGTCCGTGCACTCTTGAAAGATGAGGGGGATCTCTTGGCAGCTGCTGAATTATTTTCTGACCCCTCTCTTTGACTGTGTTTGCATGAAATAGTGCTCTTCATGTTAAATCCATTTGTGAAATGGCACTTTTCACATTAACTTAATTTGTATGATATAGAGTTTTTTTTCCACACAGACTACATTTGCGTGAAATACAGTTTTTCATGCAGACTTCATTTGCTGGATATGCTGTTTTTCACGTTGACTTCATTTGCAGGATATGCTGTTTTTCATGTTGACTTTTCATGTTTTTCATGTTAGCATTTCTTTTCACTTTCATTGCATTTGCATGAATCTACAGAATATACGGCCGAGAGAACCATTTGTTTGATTATTTTGTAATCTTGACACAACAAGCTTGTTTTCTCGAGATCACAAACATTTTCGGTGATCACAAGGAAATGAAAACTTTTCTCAAGATCAGAAAATAAATCCAGACAAATGGATTGAGAAATGAAAAGTTTGAAATGACATCAGTGAGTGTCAATGCGCTGAGTGACAATGGCAGAGAGTTGGTCTCTGCTTCATGCATCCCATCTTAATCATTTCTACTTTGATCAATTGCCTAGCGTCCTCGATTGAGATTACCTTATCTCTGCTGATTATAAATGATTACCACATCATCGTTCTGCATTTCAGATGGAAACTTATTGAATGCTGATGAGGACATTAGTTTTTTATGAAATAACACTTTTCATGTTTGCCTCATTTGTCCAAAATAGTTATTTTCATACTAACTGTATTTGTTTGAAAAAGTGTTTTTCAAGTCTGCTGTTTTGGTATGTAACTATGATATTCACATTAATTGTCTGCATGATGTGCTTTTCACTACGACTGGGTTTATAAAACCTGTATGCACCTGTATGGCATTTCATATTTACTGCATTTGTATGAAAAGAGTGCATCTGACATAAATAAAAGTGATCTTCCTGCTGACTATATTTCCACAGTGTACTGCTTTTCCCATTACGTACATTTATATGAAACATGAGATGCTTTTCACACTTAATGTTTGTATGAAATATAGATTTTCACATTGACTGTTTTTGTATGAAACAGTGGTTTACCTGTTCACCGTTTGAAATAATCATTGTTACATTGACTACGCTTGTATGAAGAGGTGACCTTCATGTTTTATGCATTTGTACGCAATATCACTTTTCATGTTGACTGCATTGTATGAAATATTGCTTTCACATTGATTTGGTTTGTATGAAACCACGGTTGTCACATGAACCCAATGGACTGTAATTTAGGTCAAACTCTGGGTCTTCTCCAGCACCGTTGGTGGATCAGATATCATCACGTGCATTCGCAGTTCCACACAGGCTCCTCTGTAAAAGAGGGGGCAGTGTTTGAGTCATGATTCAGGAGAGACATCTGCCTGGGATAATCTGTCATGTGTAGTTTGAGGGGGCTGTATGTCATAGCTCTGTGCAGCGTTCAGACGGGAATGAGGGATCATGGGAGAAACAAAATACTACCAGAAATTAGACAAATGTGTGTGTATATCTCAGTTCACAGGAAGATTTCACTTTATCTTTTGCCAGCCAGTGTGTGCAAAAGACAAATTATTACAATTCTGGCCATTTACGTACATAATTAATGTGTGCACGATACACAGGAATGTATATTGATATATAGTCTTACATTCTTGGAATACTACATGAAAACAAAAATTATAATAAAGATGAAATATACATAGATACAGTACATGAGTATGAGGATAAATTAGTTAAAAAAAACATTTTGTGTGCATAAATCTTTTTGCAGCAAAGTAAACTGTCATGATCCTAAATCATTAGTTGTTTATTGAAATATATTTTGCTTCTGAAAAACACATTTGTGGCTCATCTATGCTCAGATTAAAGAATAACATTTCACTTATTATCATCGAGTCATTTATCTATCACTTGGTGTGTGGAGCTGAAAAGATTCTCTGGTTCCAGGCAGTGTTAAATCAGTGTTAATTCAGTGTTAAGGCAGCTGGGGGTGCTGCAGATGCAGGTTCATTTTGGTAACAGCACTCATGACTGCCATATGGCTAAAGTGGCCATCTCATGGCAGGTCTTCCTTTTGAGGTGTACTGTTGTGCTACATCCAGACATCATCAAGGCAGTGACAATGGCTCCCTGAGGATGTTCTGGAAGCGTAGTGACGATTGGTAAACTCCAGGTTAATGTCAAAGGCAAAATCCCCACAATGTGGATCACAAGATGTCTCAGGAATTAATAATAGCCTTTCCATGGCAACATCACCGGATTCATCAGAGCAGGGCAGGGAGCAATGATGGGTGCATGTGTGTGCGTGTGTGCGTGTGTGTGTGTATGTGAGTGAGTGAGTGTGAGAGAGTGCATGTGTGTGTGTGTGTGTGTGTGGGAGTGAGAGAGAGTGTGTGTGTGTGTGTGTGTGTGTGTGAGTGAGTGAGTGTGAGAGAGTGCATGCGTGTGTGTGTGTGTGTGTGGGAGTGAGAGAGAGAGTGCGTGTGTATGTGTGGGTGAGGGAGTGACTGTGAGAGAGAAAGAGTGCGTGTGTGTGCATATGAGAGAGTGTGTCATGTAGGTGTGTTTACCTACATGTTCATCTTGTGTGTGTGAGTGTGTGTGTGTGTGTGCGTGGCGCGAGTTGCCTCAGCCTTGAGAAAGCCACCAGGAGGCTTCTGCAGAAATGATCAAATGTGAGCTATCCCTGGGTGCCTTCTCAGATGTAATTAGCAACTAATTACACTTCATGATAAATGAATACGCTTCAAATAATTTTCATTATCCAAAAACAACAGGAAATGGGCTCGCAATAATTACAAGAGGAAGCTGGGGAGAAAAAAAAGCTCCTGGTTTTGTCACGATTTCTCCTCCTCTCCTGATTGAAAGCTCAGAGGCAGGCTTAACATATTCAAAACGCCCATGTGTGAACGATGACAATAGACACAGAGAAGAGCCTTCTGACTGCCGAACAGACCTCAGGTTAATTATCGCCAGCAATTGAAGGTGTTCATTATGAATGCAAAACTGTTTTAACAAGAGTGGAGCAATTTACTGATTATACAATACGCGTCAAATGTCTTTCTTATTTCCCTGTCCCCTTTCATCTCGCCGAGTGCATAAGAGGGACGGAGGCTTAACGAGGAGAAGCAATTTGCGTTGCCTTGTGTCTTCACCGAGTCTGCCTGGGCCGTCTTCACCTTGTCTTTGTGTGGCTAATTATTTCACCTGTTTCAGAGCTGAGTGTGCGGAGATAAGGAGGCCCTCCCGGGGTTACTGGAGACAAGAGACCCTGGATACCCCCTGTCCTCCTCCTCTTGAAAAGAGCTGAGGCGGGTACAGGTAAATGGTTGGCGTTTATATATAGCGCCTTTATCCAAAGCAATGCTTCTCATTCACCCATTCATACACACACTCAGACACCAACAGTGATTGGCTGCCATGCAAGGCACCAGCCAGCTTGTCAGGAGCATTTAGGGGTTAGGTGTTTTGCTCAGGGACATTTCGACACAGCCAGGGTGGGAATCAAACCGGCGACCCTCCAACTACCAGACGACGGCTCTTACCGCCTAAGCCAAAGTCGCCTCGAGTCTAAGTTCTCTCAGGTGTTGTAACGGACAGAGAAAGCGACACTTCTTCCATTCCAGTGTTCCATTGCCTTAACACGCATGTCATTGCTGACATAATCTAATCAATTTTGTAAAATGCAGTTTTTTTGTGAGATACCGGATTCAGACAGGGAAGAAGTGAGACGGAAAACTGCAACTGGAAGCAAATGGAAATCTGCTGCGATACTGTTGGCTGCCTGCTTTCGATAATGTACGCCTTATAGGCACAGAGGAGCCCGCTGACGTTCAGGTTTTCCTGTCGAGGTACCCTTTAAGGATCAGTGGAGCTATGAGGATCATCCGCAGGTTGAAATTATGGGATGGCAGGTTCAGCCTGCTTCAGCGCAGAAGCCCTGCATGGATCAGTATGTCCTGTGACATTTGCTTGACATTTTACATGGAGCTGCTATGTGTTTTACCTTGCCGGCTGCACTGAATTGTGGGATGTCGGAGGGGCAGCAGAAGCAGAATGCAGCGCTGTGGTGTGCGAGGAAAGAGCAGCTTTACTGGCGCGATTTCCTGTCCCTCAGAAGCCCCGCAATTCCCCCTAACATTACTTTAAATGAAATGCCAAGCTGCCTGTGCATGTGTGAGCCCGTGTCTCCAGGGCCAGCAGGATCACGCAGGCCTCTGTGGGGTTCAGCAGCGCAACACGGTGAGCTGGAGGTACGCGCACCATAAATACATCCTTTATAAAAGAGTAACTCCTGATTTATCCAAGGCCTCTGGAAATTTTCTGTCAAATCTACCCTTTCCAGGCAAGGTGAAGAACATCATTATTTCGGCAGTGAGAAACGCAATTACTCGGCAATTCATTGTGTGGCTTTATTTCCAGAGAAATGCACATCATCCTGCTCTCCCATAGGAGGCTTTACGAAACCCGCTACCGTGCTACCAGAATCCGTGAATAAAATCCAGAAAAGGGAAATATCTTTGACTACATTTGTCGTCTGGAAAAAAAAAGAAAAATACTTTTTTTTTGAAACATGAATATTCAAAACTGCAAACACCTGGAGGAGTTTGTGTTCGCACAGTCACACCACACAGGGTTTTCGACGACCCCGCGTTAAGCAGCTCCTCATTAGGAGGAACTGTTCCTAATTCTCCAATCCCTGAGAGTCCGGGTCATTATTTGGCATGGTTTGAAGCTATGATAGATGTACTCTAACCAGAGGGCTCAAAATGGCTGCTGCCATCTCTCAGGGGCCCTTTGTGGGGATCCTGTTGTTTGAATGCCAGATGGGTCAGCGGCTGGAGTTTTCTGGGAACAGAGGTACAGTACAGACTCAGCCAGAAGGTTATCAGTTTGAATCTCCCTGGGATAGAGCTGCTTTGGATAACCCTGACATGCTCATGTCCCACACGGTTATTGAACCACCTGCTGGCGCTGGTGAGGTCTTCCCTCCCACCCCCTATCCAGCCCCCCTGCCCCCCCCCCCCCACGTGGCACTCAGCCACATGGAACGGCACATCAAATGGTAGCCATGTCTGCCAAACAGTGACTGGCTGAGCCAGATTTCTGCTGGCCTGGCTGGACTCCACAGGACCCAGGCAACTCCAACAAAGCAAGGCAGGGTTCTTCTCTATTTTTATTTCCAACCGCTGAAAGAACATTGAAATGTTAAGTAAAATGTCTTCACTGACAATAAAGGAAATCATGGTTGAGGAAGAACACAGAAAGCAAAAATAAAACAAAAAAGATATTACACTTGCTTGGAGCTCATGCGTTAACAAATTAAGAATTTGTCATTTTCTATGGGGTTTTAACTGGTGTGCTAAAGTATTCATCAGCAAGTGTGTTATCAAGTTCTGTGAAAATTGTAGAAAATTGGTCACTTGAGGATTATTTTTATGGAATTACCGACAAATTGTTGCATTCAATTAGCACAGTAAAGTATTCGTTTTGCACTCTCTCTCAATTAACTGTACAGTAAATATATGTAAAGTGAAATTACTACTTCTACTACTACTGCAGGATAGCTAATGCAGAATGTAGCTGGGAACGTACAGTTAAATCTGATGCAACAGGTCCAAGACTATAAAATGTTTTATATGCAGTTGGGGAAAATGCAGCAGCTTTGCCAGGGTTAGTTGCAATGTCAAAAGCATTTATCTAACCAATAAAATAGTTTGCACAAAAAAGAAAATAAAAAACATATTTCACCTCTTGGGTAAGATCAGAGTTTAAATAATGTTACAGTGGGGCCAGTGGGAGATCCAAAGTCCCAAAGCCATCCATGACCATAGTGAACATCAACTCCAGCCAAAGTACATTACTGACCATATCACCAGTGCGGTACCGACTGAGTCACTAGATCTAGACAAGGTAAAGAACAGATCATATCACTACCTCTGTGGAAAGGGAGACTGCACTAAAATTGAATTCATGCATCTAGGGGTGGGTTCAGTGGGCTTAGTGCTCTTAAATGAAAATGTAAGTACTGTACATTTTGCTTTCTTCCATGGGGATCCCATTAGCCACTTGTATAAATATGTTCATACTTGACACATTCAGTAAATGAACATTTACTACAGAGCGATCCTGGCTGAAGGCATCATAATTGATGTTGCCATCATGAAAGGCCTATACATGTATACATACCATTTCATGTTTGTTTCAATTCAATTAATTGTATCACTGCTAACCGGTAGAGGGAAACAGATCAATGTTATGAACTAGGAACGGAGTATATGGTGGGTCTGTATAATATCCGTGATGGACACAAACCGACAAGGCCAGGATAGGTGAAAACGTTTAGGGAAATAACTGAATTCCTCTCGTTTCCAAATGTCTTCAGAGCTTCGCGGTCTGTATGTTGCCACGGAAACAACGCCGCTTCATTCGCCTGTTCTCGTGCTGCAGAGGTCCAGCATTGAAACTCTTCCAGCGGCATTGTGGTTGTCTGGGTGCGGACCTTGAAGGTAGATAAGGCCAGCGCGTATGGACATGTACACTCACTGAGCACTTTATTAGGTAGACCTGTACACCAGCTTGCTAATTCAACTACTTAATCAACCAATCATGTGGAAGCAACTAAATGCATAAAAAGCGTCCAGACGTGGTCAAGAGGTTCAGCTGTTCTGGACCACAGCCTGCCTGCTTTTCGCGATCTGAGGTTCATGAGGTACGGTTGGAAAGCAAACACGAATGCGCTCCAGGAAATGTTTCAGTTTCTGTGATGGATAGTTCCTGCCCACTTTTAGTTCCTTCAATCTAATGGAAAAAGGGGCCATAGATACAGGAATAAAAAAAAAGACTTAAGCAAAATGTCACTCTGCCACTGCCTCCATTTCTTAATTGTTTGTAGACAGAGCACTTACAGGGAGCTAAACAGAAGACTAAAATCACAATGGATCTCAACTCTGCACTTACTGTATTAATGTCCTACATGGGGCTGTGAGTGATTCATGTGCCCTACCAGTACTAATGGTGAAAACCAAGAGACCCCCCCCCCCCCCCCCACACACCCCGCTACACATGATTTTCTTTTGGATGAAAACAACACTCACCACAGAAATAGTTTTTAGTTATTAATATTATCATTAGCTGTTTCCCTGCTCCCAGGCAGATTATGTACAGTTGTTTAGGTTCGAGTTTCTTTGTCCTCCATTTGTACAGCTGGATTTTCAGTGAAGCGATTCGCATTAATTGCTATGCTCCAGGGTGCTATGGTTGTATCTGCACCTGGGAGTATAACCCTCAACTTTGTGGCCACAAAAATCCCAAATGTGTCCCTACTGGTGCCCAGCTGCCTGCTTTCAATGTAAAATTGGCATCACCGCCACGCCGTGTTTCATTGCAGCATGTGTGATTGCAAGTTTTGGGAGTTTCCAAAAAATATGATGTTTGAAAAATGGAATTGGACAGAGGCAGAATTTCTCATGAGGCACATTTCCTGTGGAATGCACTCAGCCTAGTAAAAGGCAAACCTTGGATCTGCCCAACATGAAAAATGTATGATACGTGTGTGTGTGTGTGTGTGTGTGTGCGTGCATGCATGCGTGCATGAGAGGACTTCTGCTGAAGAATAAGCAAAGCCTGCACAGAGAGTGGATTTAATGTGAAGGAGGGGGTCCGCAGTTCCTTCCTCCAGTTATTGACCAAGCCCCCCCTGTTTTAGGTGACAGTCATGATGGCAGTTTGTTCAATCTCCGCTGACTGCAAGCTCTCACCAAACACAAAACCTTCACCGTCACTGAGCTGCGGTACACAGACGACCGTGCCCTTCACGCAAACTTCACAAAAAGCACTCGACATTGTGTCCGCAGTGTACCACTCACTGGCTCTCCTGGTAAACACACAGACAACTGAAATTATCTCCGGCCACCCAACTCCCTCAGCTCACCATCGATGGCACAGCCCTCAAGGTTGTCGATCACTTTAGCTACCTTGGCAGCATCCTGACTCTGCCTGGTTTAACAGGATATACAAGCCAGCATCGACAAAGCCCCAGATGCACTCCAGGGTATTTGAAAATAACAACCTAAAGACACCAAAAAAGGTGGTATACAATATGAAATACACTACAATCATTCCTTCATATGTGACTTATGTCTATCTTAAGATGTTTACAAACTTTTCATTTAGAATTTTATTTTAAACTTGAAATTTAACTTTCAGGGTGGTACCACATTTATTGCTTGAACTTTCTCCTTATAATTTTAAGCTGTCAAAATTAGCCTGAGGCAAGCCAACTAGAATTTGTTCTAGTTTGTTCCAAATAAGTGCATTCACAAGCTGGTGTATGGGTCTACCCAATAAAGTGAAGACTGAGTGTATATTATGTATTTTTAACAGTGATCAGTGTGGTATTAAATGTGAGATCAGAGAGAGGAGATGCTGGTAGCTAGCATGCTGAAGTGAGGCCATTTCTCTTTATCTGAAGAGAAGGCTGTCGAGTGAGTCACTCACTTTGACAGAAGTCAGATGACATGAAAGAAGTAGAGGGGGGAAAAAAGGAACAAGCTCTCCCCTGGCAATCAGTGCATTGTGGTGCGAGGGTTTAAAAGCCATTGCAAGACCATTTCAGCCTACTGCCCCAGATGGGCCACGTTCATTCTTTCTTTTACCTCGGCAGTGAGTGGTGTCTCTGTTCGGTCTGACCGCAGAGGGGTCCTTGGCGAGAGAGATGTGTTTGGGGGGGGGGGGTCTGTGGGGTGGGGGATTGTCTGCCAGTCTCCTTGCTGGGCCCCCTAAAATATAAAATTTAACCCAAGACAGAACGTACCTTCATCTACTGCCATTTACAGTAGTCCTAATCTGTGTGTGTACACGCTGATGTATATATGGGGCTGGGTGTGTGACAGTGTCCATATGTTTAGTTGTGTCTGTGTGCATGTGTTTGCACGTGTACTAGTTCTGTGTGTTTCTGTGTGTATAACATGAGAGAGACAGAGGTAGAGAGATTGCTCCAATTCCTATATTCCCAGTCCGGAATATACAGTAAGCTGCAGCTTTTCTGTGTGTAAAACACAAAGCAGGCTCACTGCTCTCTTTATAAGGACTCTCTACCTGAGACAGGTTGACAGAACCCCTCTGTGAGTCTCCTGGCAGCCATGTTTCTTCACGCTGTGCTGTACCTGGGTATAGAATCTAATCACATAGTATTATCAGAAAAACACTCTCAGTCCTGAATTGCTTTGAATTGCTTCAACTGTGGTGCAAGTAAAAAAATAAATTAGTAGAAAAACTGAACTTACGAAGGAGAAGAGCAAATATTTCGGAAATAATAAATTAACATCTCTTTCAAAATGTTTTTTGGAAACATTCACGGTTCTTTTTTTGGTGAGTGCATGAGTATGCATTTGTTGGAAATAGAATCTCATTATAAAACAGTTGTGCAGTATGGCAGTATTACTTGTGTAATACTATGGCAGTGTACTGTGACATTTCCGATAAATACCATATCTTTCAGGGTATAGGGAATAATTTGTTGAATTAGCTGTGTTATCTGGAGATAGTATTTTTTGAAGTTTTTACTTTTCTACTACTTATGTAGTAGTATTTTTGCTTAGAATCCATGTTCTTTTAACATATTTTAAAACACATCCACTGCACTCACTACTAGATTGGTATCTTCATGTTGCTGAACATGGCCATTTTTAATTAAAAAATAAACAAATAAGTAAATAAATAAAGTACGTCTCAATCAGTCTAGGCTCAAAATACAATAACAGTACTAGTGGTCCTAGCATTCAGAAATGATGTGTTATTGTGTGTTTCTCCATCCATCTGCTTGTTTCAAGGGTAGGTTATATTTTTCAGTGTGTATTCAGGTGTATTTCAGGTGCCTGAGTCATCAGATGCTTTGTGTAAAAGCTAATTATTTATGAAGCGTCCTTTCAGCATTAATCAAAGATGACATAGTCGTTAAAGTTCAAACTCACAGCATAACAGGGGAAAAAATCCGGTGAGCGCAGGTGGTTTCATTCTGCATTCTTCACCATTTGGCTGGAATGGACACATAAATATGATGAATGTTCTGGCAAAAATATCAAAAGCGATGAGTTTATTCTGTAGCTTGGCTTTGAGCTCATTAAAAAAATCAAATTGTCTTTCATTTTTGTTTGACAGCATATATTTCAATTAAATAAATGAATTGTTTTCTTCACTGGCTATAATGGTTATAGAATATGAAGCAATAGACATGGGATTGTGTGATTCTGGGGTGCGTTTCCCAAAACAGTGGTCGCTGGTTCTGTTGGAAGAACCGTTGTTAACCATGTTCCTGAAAACCACAGACACAGACATCCGCAAACACCACTGCAAATTTGTATGGTTAGAACTACATTACATTACATATTACATTAATGGCATCTGGCAGACGCTCTTTTCCAGAGCAATGTACAGTTGATTAGACTAAGCAGGAGACAATCCTCCCCTGGAGCAATGCAGGGTTACGGGCCTTGCACAAGGGCCCAAAGGCTGGGCAGATCTTATTGTGGCTACACCGGGATTAGAACCACCGACCTTGCGGGTCCCAGTCATGTACCACTGCGCTACAGGCCCCCTCAGCTACAGAACTACATCTCCCAACCTGCAGTTAGAAGCATAGTTCCTCCCAATTACATCATCAACCTCACAGTTTGATTCCAAAAAGGAAAGAATATATATAATAACTAATATTGCGGATCTGGTAGTTGCAATAAGATTTTTCTTTCTTTGTGTTTATAGGTCTCATATTTATGGAAGTTGTTGCCAAATGCTCATTTAGCAGGCACTGTATTCTTGTGGCAATAATTAGGCTTAGCTAAATTGTAAGAAGAAATATAAATAATAGGGGATGCTGTGTTCCTAAATAAGGATTTTTAAAGAATTACACCAGCAAACATAATGGTTCCGACAAAATAAGATTTACATGCATAACAAAATTTGCTCTGCAAATGATGAATGCAGGCTACCTAATTGAAGAGCTCCTTCTACACAAATTAGTCTTGTGAGAAATTTTAACACTGCACATGCTGCATAGCATCATTAATGACATTGTTTGACCTATTGTGGAACAAACTACAGTAGTGCGGTTTTGCAACCTAGCCACTACAGCTTTGAGGATCAGTTAGGTTGGTTGTTTTTCCATAATGATCCATCGTACTATGGTGCTTACATGGCGACTCGTTGTTGTTGGGGAAACACACCACTGTATGGATCAAACAGAACTTTCAGGCCTTTTTTTTACTGCACTATTTATTTAAAGGAAGCTTTTGGGAACACAAATATGCCGGTTTCTCATGCTATTGAAGTAAAGAAAATAACCAAAACAAAGGGCTGCTCTTTTATGTACTTTGGTTATGTCAGCCATGTTCCCTAAAGTGTGATGGGGGAGACCAGCTTGAAACAGAATAAAAAACCCTGTGTGTGTGTGTGTGTGTGTGTGTGTGTGTGTGTGTGTGTGCCTAC
Source organism: Conger conger (assembly GCF_963514075.1). NCBI lineage: Eukaryota > Metazoa > Chordata > Actinopteri > Anguilliformes > Congridae > Conger > Conger conger. Next base: position 32,468,963 of record NC_083776.1, on the reverse strand, counting down.
AGGAGTGTGTGTGGTCTGGCGTATGTGGACTGGTTAGAGCATTGTGATGTGTGGTCTCTTGTCCTTGTGGGGTAATAATGCACTGCAGATCTGTAAAATGGCCTCTTCCCAGGAGAGACTGAGCAGTACTGAGGCTCAGAAGCCTGCTCTTGAAGAAGGTCATAACTGGAACACAAATGACTCATTATTGACAGGTGAAATACACTCAATCCCATTTCAGCATTACTGTGTTTTAACCTGTGGCTTTAATGTGGTATTTCTAATTTCCTTGATATTAAAACTGCATTAGCGTGTGATCTCCACGTAATGAAAAGGCTCTCCAACTATTTTACCATGCCCACTGGGAGTCACAAGGGTATGCAGCAGACTGCCACATTGGCTTGTTTCGTTTGCATTTAGATGCTATGGGCACGATAAAACATCAGGTAATTATCATCACCATCATCATCATTTTCATACCAGAGATCCCTCTGTGGTCCATATAATAATTTTCATCATCATTTATCATAATTTACGTATTTGACTTTTAATACTAGAGAGATCCATGTGCCATCCATATCAGCATTTTATCATAATCGGTCTGTTGTTTTCATTTGCGTATCTGACTGTTGCTTTCATCTATCATTGTTCTGCTCCTTATTGAAGCAAATGAAAGGAGCTGGAGGGTTTATGATTTATAACCTTGTTTTCTGTTCTTTGTGATTTGCAGGATGTGTTGGACTGGGTCTGACCTCTAGACCGATGGCGGCACATGGAACCATGTCAGCATCTTTAATTTAACAGTACACAACAGATTATTGAGATAAAATTACAATATTTTCAGAAAAATTAATGTATGTACAGTGTGTGTAATACATGTGTAGAACATGGCATATATGTAATGCAGGATAGAAAGAATATCCATCTACCTGACAGAATACATTTTTGCATTTTTTGTGTGTTCGTGCATCTGTGTGTGTTTGTTTTTAATATAACCATAACAAATAATGCATTGACAAAGACTAATTATTATGAACTTGGCATGTGTGCTTCCCAAGAATTATAGAAAGACTCTATTATTCAGTGTTTCAGAGCCATAAAGTTATTTTACAGCAACAAAAATGTCAAAGACCATGGATTATGGTAATTTGTTTCCTCAGTGATTTAAATCTTTTGCTTCCCAAAATCCTGAAGTTACTTAACATACTGCATGAAAGACTACATCTGTAAACTCAGAGAACCATGTCTAAAACTACAGCATTAGCAGGAGACAGCATTATCATCAAATTAGCAATAGGATTAAGGATAAACAGAATGTGTAAACAGAAATGCAGGTTAGTAATATATCTTCTTAAACCATTACTTACATTCATCATATATGATATAAAAACACACAAGGTGTGGGGGCAAAGTGTAGTTTTAGTGTGATTTGTCACTTCACTTGTAGTGGATGTAGGATTGCTTGGCCGTTTGGTCTGAGAGTTGCTTGCGTCACCCTTAATGCTATCCATAAATCAGCCCGGTACAGGCATGTGACAGCGCTCTGTATGCAGCCAGAGAGAGTCGAACTAGAGCTGCGATCGAAAGTCCATCTAAACTCCCCCCGGCCATTTAGCATAGGAAACTCTACCCAGGACCGTGCTCACCTCAGCAGTGATACAAACTGCCGTACAAAAACAAAAAACGCACCAAAACAAAGCCATAACCCCGGCAGGGAGGTTAAGGGGTAGCCCGCAAATTACCCACAGTGCGACCACAGAGCTGTGGATGGCACGAGTGCCCCACTGTTTCTGATTGGCAGCTGTACAACAGGTCCCGTTCCACACCGTAAGGGAAACACCACCACCGGAAAGCCATCGGAATTACACTGGAGAGAGAGAGCGAAAGAGAGAGAGAGAGACAGAGACAGAGAGAAAGAGAGAGAGAGACAGAGACAGAGAGAAAGAGAGAGAGACAGAGACAGAGACATTACATGACATTACATTAATGATATTTGGCAGATGTTCTCATCCAGAGTGATGCACAGTTGATTAGACTAATCAGGAGATAAATCTCCCCTGGAGCAATGCAGGGTTAAGGGCCTTGCTCAATCAATCAATCAGTCCATTTTTATTGATTGATCATGGACGCATTGAAGGGCCCAACGGCTGTGCGGATCTTTTCTAAGCTATGTCCAGGCAGTTTTCCAAAAAGGACACATGGAACCTAAATGATAGTATGGGTCTTATGACGTGTAAAATACTGTATTTTGCTTACTAAAGTATACAAAAAAAGTGTTTGCACTTCCCTCCCCCGTGCTCTCCTTGTGCTCTCCTTGTGCTCTCCTCAGATAGCAAAATGTCACACTTCTTGTTCTTCCCCCAGGGGAGCCTATACAAAATTTAGGTAATAGCATTCGTATGTACAAGTACTTTTGTGGAAGTATGCAGTGGCAAAACTGACAACAATGATAATTCCTCCAGAGAAATTCTTAGCAAACAATGGACATTTTATCGATGTTTCTCCAAGTTAGCACATTTTCAGAATTGCATTATTATGCATTTGGTTGGCGGGACCCTTACCTTGAAAAGGACACTGGCATTACCTTATTCTGTGTAGTATATGGATTTCCAAAATGGAACTGTTGTCACTAAAGCAATGGTATCTTAAAATAGGTTATACAGACAGAACCGTGAGTTTTAACGCTTTCAAACGGAATATCCTGTTACCATAGCGATTGAAACTGTTGTACTGTTAAAAATGGAATGAATGCAAAAAAAAACCCCCACAGACATAAGGGGTTAATGTATTTATTTATGAATCCATAAATAGATTTCTATTCCCACATATCCTCAGTCAGCAGGGCTTAAACGCATTATGAGTGGAGGGGTTTGATGTGAAACGTGAAGGCTGCCCTGCAGTAAATCCGCCATGGCGGTCAGACGCACGGCCCAGGGGGAGTGAGGGACAGGCTGCTCGCTGGCTTTCACAGCTGGCCCTGGAGCCATACAGTGTAGGCCACACAGCTCACCATTAACAGATACCCAAAACTGTGTGGGGATGGGACAGACAGGTTAACATTAACTGATGCCTGGGGTTGTGTCTCCGCTTGGATCAGGCTGCTGTCCTGAAGCTGAGTTTACTGGTGTGGGTGAATGGCCCAGGAGACTGGTAAGGGTGGGAGCCACCTTGCTGGCACTCCCCTGCTGAGCCAGCGTGGCTTACCGAGGAACAGTGACCCCGCTATCCCAGAATGCTTTTGATTCACAAGGGCCAGCCTGCTGATTTGTCCTGGCCTGTGAAAGTCATAGTTGTCAGGAGAACTGGCACAGCAGGATGGCTGGGCGAGTGGAAATAATATAACAGAGGCATTACATTACAGTGTGTGTGTGTGTGTGTGTGTGTGTGGGTGTGAGAGGGAGAGAGAGAGAGAGAGAGAGAGAGAGAGAGAGAGAGAGAGAGAGAGAGAGAGAGAGAGAGAGAGAGAGAGAGAGCACAAGCATTTTTAGATACTGTATATACTGTGCGTGATATTCACTTACGTAGGAGTTAAAACATCGGTCGGTTGCGTGTGTTATCTGTACTTGTGTTTACAGAAAACAGGACCATATCCCTAGCATGGTGATTGAGTAGAAAAGCTGTTTAATATTTCTGGCATGAAGACACACTGTTCCAGAGCTACCTTAGAATTCCCATAACAAATTATATTTACGTGTGATCTCAATAAATTGATGCCAGGGAGCAAGAAAGAAGTTGTGCTCTGTGAATGTCAAATGTATTTGCTAGCATGCATCACTAGCAAAATGGCATATTTCAAATGTAAATGTAATCATATAGAAATAGCTTTATCCCTCTTACCAACAAGCTGGCCACACGAAACACGCCTTTGCTCATTTTGGTTTAAAGCATTAAAGCCTCTATTTCTATGTAATTATTTTGCCTGATTAATTTCACACTAAATACTAAATAGCCCTGAGCAGTAGTGAAAAGACAATGGCTAAATTCAGACACGGTATGCATGTTTGGGCATGCATGTGTGCATGTGTTCTTGTGAACGACTGTGCATATGTGCGCGCGCATGCAGCATGTGTGTATGTGTATGTGTGTACTCCATTAAAGGAGTCAGTGGATTAATATCAGAAGTTACCTCTGTGCACCTAGGGGGCACTGCTGAGCTGTGTTCTCAGCTGCTACGAGACAGCAGAGAAGCAGGGGTTTGCTTGTTGTGTATCACAGCTATGGCAGCATGGAGAACATCTTTCCCAGAGTGCCGAGCGAGCTTCCTCTGTAACGCAGAGCCCCTTCCTGTCCATCAGCCCTGTCCTCCACCAGCGCAATCCCCCACTAAGACCTCGCTCCCAACCCATGCTAGCCTCCGTGTTTGAGCAGAGAAAGAACAGGCTAACAGGCTCCACCGCTGAGCTCCTCTCACCGCTGGTTCACTCATAACGTTATATCATTCTTATCAATGCAAAATATCCATTCTTTCCAGACGCTGAAAACTCAAACATGAGAAGAAGGAAATCAAAAAACAAAAGCGTTGCTCGAAACGGCATGGCATAGGCTGAGCACTGCGACGGACAAGTCGGTGCGGACCGACAGGACAGTAACGGATGATGCGACTCTCTGGGAGTCGTCTATACATCTGGCCGTGCAGTACATCTCAATCAGGATGAGCCTGGATAAGCCATAAGCGATTGAGCGAAAATCAATAGGGATCACGATAATGTCGAACCGCGCAACGCAAAAGCAATTATTTCAATGTGAAACCCATTACCCTGTTAAAGAAAATGTTATGCTTTAGCGGACAGAATAATATTTCAAATCACTTTTAACCCGCGCGTCAGTTTTACAGATCTACTCTGCTGGTTATGTAATTACGTAGCAGGAATCCAGCAGCAGAGTGTCAGAGGGTCAGAGAACAGGCCTTGTGAATATCCTCTGTACCACATATCAGTGTGTCAATGGGTCAGACAGAACAGGCAGGTCTCGAAAGCAGCCTTTTTAGATAGAAGTATCATTTAGTAGCATGCTGCTCTTTGTCTGCAGAAATTATCAAGGCAAAATGTTCTATTACTATGTACATGATAATCAAAGATTTCTTTATCAGTGAACGTAAAGGACAAATGCTGCCTGAGAGCAGACAGTGCTTCAGGTCCTGTGTTCTTTCTCCGGCCTGATTATGTGCGCTCCTTTGGTCTTCGCCGGCTCGACCCCACAGGGGACTGCCACCAAATTATAACGGTGGTGGAGGCACTCTGATACCCTATGCAATCTCAACGTCCCGAAGGAAAAATAATTATCCAATCTGCATATTTATGTAATGCTTCCTTTGGAAATTATTACATGCAGGGGAACAAATATATCTCATAAAGGGAATAAGATCACACTGATTATTCATCCATGTAGGAGAATTGTAAAGGAATTGATGCACCCAGAAAAGCAGGGAAAAATATATGATGCCCTCTCTCTCTCTTTCTCCCTCTCTCTCTCTCTCTCTCTCTCTCTCTCTCTCACCCATGTAATCTAGTGTGGCTGTAGGAACATTTTCAATTCAGATAGCAGTTCAGTTCAAAAGTCAACGATTATTTTTTGTCATATGCATGTTTCCATGATTTTAATAAATGTGTGGTGTCATTTTGTTTAGTTTTCACTTTAGCAGTAGCTTAGATGCCTCAGTAAAAATGGCAGTACTCGTTTTTGTATTTGCAGAAAAGAACATGAGGCGTGACACAAGTCGCTGAGAGCAGGCTTTAGAGCTCAGATTCACCCCGTATGAGAGTTCATTTAACGGAAGCGCCCTAATTAATGAACTTTAAAAGTGTTCTCCTCAAGGCGAGTGAAGTTCATTAAAATGGCATGCTTATGAAAATGTTCGTGTTTTCAGTAACCTAAATTTAAAAAATGTTTATGCAGTTTTAAATGACATGCTGATAGACATAATTTTGGTTGCTTTTAGAAAGGGGATTAAAAATACAGCGTGTGTACTGTATCTGTGTACAGACAGGCACTAAAACAGATGCAATTACAGTGCAATTTCAGTTTAAGCATTTGGCAGGCACTTTTATCCAATGCAACTGACAAAAGTTGCATTTACTATGGAAAGTGGACCACCATAAGGGCTAGAGATTGGGAAAGAATTCACAATCATTCAGTGCCGTCCTCGTCACTCAACAAGCCACAGATATACAGCACGTTCTTCACTGTTTGTTTGTGCCAATTTATTTTTATTCCTTCAATGAAAGAATTTAACGTTCCTGATTTAACATGGCTGAATCAAATTCTCTCTTGATTTGAGCTTTTTCTCTCGCCTTAAAGGGACATAAATAGTGATTTGCAGTCGTTCAAACCAGGAGAGACCGTGAAATATTCAGGAATCAAACACTAGTTTATTTTCATTGGACAAACATTGGACTATGGGCTGTTCCTGCTGCTACTGCTTCATTATAATCTACCCCATTACCACACGCATCTTGCTCGTCATTACCGTCAATGCTAGTCCAGTGAAATATCTTCATTACTTCACCTTAATTACGCCATTAGTCTGTAAACATATTACTTTTCACTACATATTACATATTCACTTTGTTCTTGCATTATTACATCAGCTATATACTGTAAATAAAATTGTTTTTCTGTATTGGGGAACAAATCCTCAAATCCACCCAATGCTGCACATAAGTCTATTATCAGTACAGAGCTGAGGGATATTCACATACATCTCTACAATGAATATCCCCTGGGAGCAGTGAGCATATAGGTTTTGTTTTGATTTTAATTTTGTACCCGTGCAGTCGAGATAGGGATAAGGAGGGAAAGGGACTTGGAGAATTTCTCAGCCTTTGATCAACGATTGAGGCTGGATGAAAGAGAAACAAATAAACACTAACCAGAAAATGTATTTCTGAACTGTAGGGTTGAACTACTGTAGAAGAAAGGGCCATTGTCTCCCGAGGGCCTTCCAACACGGGGAGTTGAGTTTGATCCCGAAAAGCCATGAACCGAAAGCCAATGATCAAAACCTCATTTTGGATTATTGTTGTTTTGGAAGTGGAGCAGAGGAAAGACACGGGAATCTGGAAAATAAACTTCTGAGGGGGAATTTAGTGCGGCCCCTCAGCTGTAGGGAATTTATTTGATTTGTGCTGTGCAGGTGCAAGTTGTTTCTTTCAAACTTTACATCAGAGTGACAGCAGCCTGAATCGTAATGTATTTTCTGCATGAGAGTGTGGTAGGGGTGTGATGATTTGGAAACTCTCGAGAGAAAAAATAAAAAATAAAAAAGTGCACTGCTCTTGAAAAGTTTGGAATGAAAACCAGATGTTTGTAAAAAAAACAAGTCAGTTGCTAGTTGCAAAGCATTTGTGTTCTGTAGAGGACAAAATATCCTCCTGCCGGTTAGTAGAAAGCGTAAACCAAGTATTCAGAAAATGCAGTGTCTATCTCAGGTACATGTTACACTGTGACACAGTATATTCTTCAGAACATTACCACCAAATAAATAAACAAACAAAAAGGACACTTCCATGGATAAATCATTTATAACACAATCCTGTTAGGCAACCTTCAGCTGGTGAACAATTGATCTACACCAACGCTCTCAGAAAAAACAGTTTCAAAAGGAACCCTGTGATTTCCTAGCAGAACCCTATCTAGTTCAAGCATTCTTTGTCAGGAAAATCGGTCCTTTGTCTGGGAGCATTAACAGAGACAATCTAAAGAACCATTTCTTTTCTGAGAGTGTACAGTGGCTATAGCCAGGCAAATCAAATAATTGCAGCAATTTACCCTTGAGATGTGGTTTCCGCGTTTTCTGTGACCACTGAGAAAGCACCAGTCCTCAGTTAGAAAGCAAATACTCTCTAGGTATTCTGTATGTTTAAAACTGGCTCAAAAGACAACCCCCATCTATGACATTGTGCACTTCTTGTGGACAATGTCATAGATGCATATTGTTAATCATGTGCATCATTGGTCAATGTGCATATTAAATAACGCGCGACGGTTGTGCGTTCGTCTAGGCAGCGGTTGAACGGAAGACGCCGAACTAAATCTAAGATTAGAGTATCTGCCGCCGACGCATTCGGTTTGAGAAGTCATCAGTCAGGCTAGAGATCGCACCGCCCACTCCAGGCATTATTCCCTCTTATCTCCTTGTCCACCAGCCCTGGCCCCGCAATGACTACTGCCCCCTTAATCTGTTTACACTGCGCTTTCACATTCATCTAGAATGTTCCACGCAGAACCAATAGCATAGCGCAACCCACTCGTGGCCTTTCATACCTCAAAATATAAAAAAATAAAAAGAACGGCAGTCATCGTGTCATCAGTATTTATGCAGTAATTTAATCTCTCGTTTCACTGCGTGTGACTGATCTGCCCATTGTCTGCCACCTCAGCTGTACAGCAGAGTAGTTGGATGGAAAATAAATAAATAAACAAATAAACAAATAAATAAATAAATAAACAAATAAACAAATAAATAAATAAATAAATAAATAAATAAATAAATAAATAAATAAATAAATAAATAAATAAATAAATAAAATACCATTCTCCCTATGAGTGGGCTCCAGTGTTTTGCTTAATCCCAGGATTTTGTTTGACCTTCCTACAAGTAAACAGCGTGCTAGAATCTGAGAGAAAGGACAGTCAGGGAGTAATGAGCATCGAGCTAATGAAGTTCTCTCAGGTATAGAGCCAATGCAGCACTCCCACAGGAAAAATCCACTGAGACCTTGTCACTCTGTCACTGTCATGGTGATGCTGCCTGACTGTTAGCTGAAGTTAGCTGGGTTATACTTGAGCCACCACGCTGCCTGAACTAACACTGTTTACATAGATATTTGTATCTTTTCTTTTTCTGGGAATTATAGGGAAATATAAAGAAATGAGAATGTTTCCATAACTCCATTCTTAGCACATTAACCACTGTTAACATGGGCACAGTGAAGCGGTAACTGAGAATGATATATCAGAGTGTAGAAGGATGTGATATAATTTGAGAGGGACTCAAATTCAATGTGTGTGTGTGTGTGAGAGTGTTTGTGTTTGTATTGACCTTATTTTCCAGGAGATCAGTTTGATTGTTTTCAAAAAAGATTTTTCAAAAGGTTTTTACCAAATTAGCTCAATAGGTGGGGTATTCCCTATAGAAAGTACCATAGTGAAGCATTGCACTGATTGATTGATTGATTGGCACAAATAGCTCCTTCTCTGGTTCATGGGAAATCCACTGTCCATCTGCACCAGCTGCGTATGCTCCGACCGGACACAGTGACTTAGTACGATGGCACAGAGAAAACATCATTAGGCCCGTGGCCTAGCTTCAAACGAATGGACGATGTCGCAGCAACTGAACTGATTTAACAAACACAAGTCACCCCTCCAAGAGAAAGGTTTTCGAAACGGGACCGACTTCTTAAAATCGTCGGCCTGTACGCGTCGCGCCTCCGCGCCTCCACACCGCACAGGATGGAGCGCCTCCTTCCCCCCGCCCCGCGGCACTGAGGCCACACTCTCCCTCTTTAAGGGGGAATATTAATGGCCGAAGCCGTTCCTCCTCAGCGACCCCCGCTGCGCAGACAGCCAGCCTCGGCGCGCGGAGACAAATCACTTACAGCGTCTGCAGAGCGGAGGATAAGGGCTGAGCCAGCACTCCGCCAGCCACGCGTCTTCATCACGGGGGAGCGAGCTGCCAGCGCGCATATGATCTGAAACATCAGCTTAAGGAGAAACCTCTTATGAGTTATCATTTATATTTTCATTAAGATAATGATACTGAATTACTAAGCTGGTTAATAACGTGTTTTTGCCGCGTCATGCCCTGCTCAGTTTGAGTTGGAAAGCAGCGTTTCCGTTTGGGTTCTGACCGAACGCGAGCTTTGAAACCGCACACGGTCTCAGCACAATTTCCTATTCAAGTCTTATGCCTCACTGACCCCATAATCATATCAGTTTTCACTCGAACATGATGGATAGGACAAGGAGAAACAACAAAGAAGAAACAGGAAGCAGCAACTCTGCATGTATTATGGGAGGGGGGATGTCAGTCAATCAATTAGGCAGTGCCAGGCCATGATGTCACCATGCCAATTAAGCAGCAAGGGCGGGGCACAAGCCGTGCGATTCTTGCTGCGGTGTGATTCCATGCTCTGTCCATAACAGCACCTGTTCACAGAGATGCATCGGTGGGAGAGTCCTAATTAGTTTGTTATGTTGCCACGCAAATCCATTCCAGTGAGCTGGAGGGTTTCTCAACCTCTGACTGATGGAGAACTCAGTGATAAGCTGGGGGGGCTGCATATGAATAGCCTTTTGAGCACGGTACAGCACCAATTATACACATACCCCCCCAATATTCTTCCTGCCAGCTGGCTTTCCAGAACCATCCTGGAGCAGAATAGGTTTTGTCCCAGATTGGCTGGCTGTAGACTGAGAGAATGGGGTACAGGGCTCCCCTGGGCAGAGGGGGATCCACCCCGCAGCCCTGATGGAGGAGATGGCAGCAGGTAAAAGACTGGAGTTACACGGAGAGGGAGCAGGCAGTGGAGTCCTGGAGACTGCAATACTGCATGCACTGCCACAGTTCCCTCTGTTGTTATTTCTTGAACATGTTAGTGGATGAAATTTGGTGAATGTAGCTAGGATGTTTTATCCTACTCTTGAGCTGCTGTCCGTCTTACTTCTACAACTGCGCCTCTCATTTTGCATTCCAACTTGGTACCAGAACCAGAGCTCTTAATATGAATGTTAATGCCTTTTCTTCCCAACCTTGAGACCAAACCTTCAACATCTAGCGTATCCTTTCATTGCCATCATAATCTTCAACATCATCATCATCCACACTGGCCTCCTGAGATACAGACAAACACACACACACACACACACACACACACACCCTCAGCATCACCACCATTACCATCACCGTCATGATCATTATCCTCAATGTCCTTTTCATTTATCTTCATCACCACCATCATCATCATTTCCAGATCATACGTAACAACTTTGTCCAGTAAAACAAAGTTTTAAAAAAGTACGGTAAGAGTTTGACATTCTACATCTGCTCCCTCCTATACCCAAATCACACTGCAGGTAGCAGAATAATGTGTTTCATCTTATTTAATTTATAGAACCTCCCCCCCCTTTCTTTTCAGAAATTCTGACTATTTGTTGCTGTCGGCTCTGTGAAGCGTCTCATAATGTAGGGGTTATCAGTTGGTGGGTATTACTTTTAGTTATCAGATTATCACACTGCTTCATTTTGTTCAGGGTTTAAGGAACACAAACGCATTCTTTGTTTACATCAAACACCAATCTATATCCTGTTGTAGCCCGTGAAACACGAGCACCTGTGCCGCCTTATTCCGCAATCCCTGCGAATTTCGTGAGAGGAAACGCAAACTAAGGCAGAACAAATTAAACTAATGTAAATACTGCGGCTGTGACAAAAGGGGGAATCAAACGCGGAGCTGTTCTCCCTCAAGCTTCACTGTCTCAGCTAACGAAAAACCATTCCACTCTGTTTACATGACACTGTAACCTCACAAATTATTTATTTATTTAACTGCGGTCGTAGGCTTTATCACCGAAACATTATGGGCGATGTCTTCGCAAAACCTTATATAACAATTACAGTCCGTGTCACATCACATTTACATCGTAATGAAATCAGTGCTGTGAGGACAGGAGACATGGAGTCTCTTTTCCAGCCAATAACATTCCAATATTGCCACTGCGGTGGTGAGGTGTCACATTATCACACTGTCAGGGCCAATTAGCCACCTCTGTGAATGCACTGGGATCTCTGCTCCTCTAGGTTGCCCGTGAAAATGGCCCATCTCACATGCGCATTTACTGAAACACCCTACTCCACACTTACGCCAACATTTACTGAAACACCCTACTCCACACTTACGCCAACATTTACTGAAACACCCTACTCCACACTTACGCCAACATTTACTGAAACACCCTACTCCACACTTACGCCAACATTTACTGAAACACTCTACTCCACACTTACGCCAACATTTACTGAAACACCCTACTCCACACTTACGCCAACATTTACTGAAATACCCTACTCCACACTTACGCCAACATTTATGAAACACCCTACTCCACGCTCATGCCAACATTTACTGAAATACCCAACTCCACACTCTCACGAACATTTACTGAAATGCCCTACTCCACACTCTCACGAACATTTATTGAAATACCCTACTCCACACACTCACAAATATTTACTGGCAGCAGGAGAAACAAGACAATGTTATTGAGGTGCATAACATGGCTGACAACATCAAACTCTTCTCTATGACCCTACAGTAGTCTACCAGGTGCCTTCAAACGGTGTTTTTACCAGTGCACAGGGCATCTTAAACAGCACAGAGTGTCTTTTACAGTGCATGTGATATCTTTAACGGTTCATGATGTGTTTTTAACGGTGCTCCCTATGCTGTGGAGCGATGACAGTGGAGTGAAAAGCAGGCTAACACTGATTACGCCGCACGGTAATCTGAAGGCATCATAATGTGTGCATGCCTTTTATTTGAGATTCGTTTTTTATCAACTGGAATACCCCAGGAATGCCATAAGAGTGGCTGTGATATTTTGGATATTATATTTGATGAATGTATTCGTGTGGGATGTAGAAACAGAAACAAGTTATTCTACTAAATAAAAGCAAATAATAAATAAATAAATAAATTAGATACACCCCCTCACTTCCCCAATTTATCCGGCTTTTCATCAGCAGTTGTTCTTGGACTGCACGTCTCCCCACTTATCTCCTGCCCACACCAGGATGTAAATATCACGATGTACCTTCTCACCGTGCTGCGGTTATCAGCATGGTACAGAGGCACACTCTTCAGATCAAATGTCACTACAGAGTCAGACTGTCCCCAGACAGGGTGTGAGGAAACCTTTTTTTATAGTTCTGCTTTTTGAATGGTTTGTTTACCTGTGTCTGGCACTAATAGTACGCATGCTTAAGAATATTGAGGAAATGTACAGGGGAGAGCTACATTCCTGGCATTCCAGGCTTTGGGAGAGAGCATTTTAGATCTATACTGAGAATCAGTGTTATTTCCTCTTTCTGAGAGGAAAAGATGGTGAGATGTACTAATGGCTGGTCAACACATTTTTTAGCTGGTCAACACATTTTTTAAAGTGAGTCTACGTAGTCATACAGTAGCAAGGCCCGGCAAGATAAAGCTTATCAGTGCTTATCACACAGATAATCTGTCACAAAAACTCCGATCAATAAATACCCAAGAATAAACATGAACCCTAAAGCCTTGCATCATTTCTCTCTTCACACCATTTCACACGTCACATAACATGAAGGGCTGACGCTCATCATTCTCTCTCTCATCTCCACTCTACTCAGCAGCTGAATTAATGTATCTATTCTGAGTAGGCTGGTGAAAGAAGCAGTAGTCCATTCTGTTGTCAAATCCAGGGCTTGCACTTTGAGCAATGTATGACTGGAGAGAACTGCCAGATTTTCAAAAGTAAAATACAAGAAAATGATAAAAGTTTGAAAACAGTTACATTAAAATGGAAGCCTGCCATGGTACCAAAACTCTGGAACATGCAAAGATAATGATTGTTTCAGTCAGAGTACTGCAGCGCTTATTTTCACTTGTGCTTCTGTGGTTTGGGCTGGATTTAAATAAACCTTCATGCTTTCGCCACAGCCTAAAACATTTTTATCTTATGCTTCTGTCATTTTGTTTTGGCTTGGGTTTGAAATATATTTTTATTATTACATATTGCATAGCTCTCTCTCTCTCTCTCTCTCTCTCTCTCTCTCCCTCTCTCTCCCTCCCTCTCTCTTTCTCTCTCTCTCTGTGCGTGTTTGTGTGTGCTCATTCTACAGTAGTTTCTATCTTTTTAGGAAAAAAAATATATATATTTTCTATTTTGGCACCTTACTGCAATAGCACAGTTGTTCTGTTCTTCATTGATGGCTGGACGTACCCAGAGATATAAAAGAAAGACAGGCGAAAACAAAGAAAGCCCTTCATATCCAGTCACAGCCCACACGGTGCTCACAAGAGCAGCTACCTTCTCTCCAAAGACCTGAGACACAGCCCTGTCTGCAGTGTGAAGCCACGGTACACTTTCAGCACACACACACGTCATTTCAATAGGACTTTCAGCAAATGTGTCAAAAAATCAAGAGGCATAGGCATGTATTTAGCAGAAGCCCAATAGCAGAAGCCCATTTGTCCCGTTAGCATTAGAGTCACACTGAATCTCGCTGTCAGGAGCAGGTTGGATTTGAGTGACCTGCATGATACTGGTAACGTCGTCATAACGACCATCCATTACATTTCTTCAGGCCTCACCTTCATCATGAACGCCACGCTGTAACAATGGCGAAATGAGTCGTTAAATGCATCAAGGGAACAAACATATTCAGTTTGCACCACAGTCTGCTCCAATTATCGGGTCCACCTTAAACAAGTAATTGTCTTATAGGTTATAATGACTGACTAAAGCCAATTACATGTCTTCTCTGGGTTAAGAATGCAATGGAGGTCATTTCAAATAAGCAGTTTGGTTGTTGTCATCAGAAAATACTGGCTCTCACTCTGTGGTTTTAAATAAATACCCTTATTATTCATGATTCACACTCAACAGTCAGTGTTGACAGACATTTGAAGAGAACACGAATGTTTGGGAGCCAGACTGTGGAATCATGGGAAAAACACTGTAGATTATCTAACCTCCTCCTGACTTCCTGCATGCAGCACGCATGCCATCTTGCAGACTAACCTTTTCCGTTCCCCGTCGGCGGCCGGTCGCACGTTTCTGAGCGCGCTCCGCGGGACCCAGGACTGCAGCGGTCTGAAAGTGTATTACAGGGGTAATTATGGCCGCGTGATTGATTTCCCATCTGACCCATCGCTCAGTCTGTGTCACTGTAGCTTCAGACGGAGGGGGGACAGGCGGGAATGAGTAATGAAGGCCCGGACAGCGCTGAGTCTGCTCTGTGATTGCGACCGGCGGCTCGTGTGTCTGTAGCTGCTGAGGGCCAGCTAAAGTGCACTGCCAAGACAAGATGTGTGGCGCAATCTGTGTAGGGCAGCCGATTCTGAACACAAATATCTTGATCTTGGGCGGTGTTAAGCGAGCTACATACAGTTTTTCTATTCTCTACTGTGTGCTTTCACGGTTGTTTATCTTTATATTATCACGTAACAAAAACTCTATGAAAACATTTGAGAGTGTAAAATATGTGTGTCCATTAGCCTTAACACAGCTTTAAGTACAGTTTCTCTGTGGTATTGTTTGGAGCTTTCTGATTGACTAATGTGAAAAAGAGATCAAGCTGTAACTGAATGTCTTCAAATAATTGAAATTGAAATTCAATATTGCACTATATTAACTTCAAGTTGATGCACACAGTGATGCATTCACTAACTCAGTGTCTGTAATTTAAAATTAATTAAATATATATCAAATTTTCATTGAAAGTCACCACAGTTGTCCAAGATTAAAAAATCAATTTCCCCCACTCAACCAATTTACATACGACTATTAAGAACACTCATTATTATGAATGATTCATTTATAATCACACATCAACATATCAGGCCAAATAAAAGGGATTGTGAACAGCAGTGTTAGTATGCAGTTAGTATAAGGGTGCAATACCAATGAAAATGCAGGGCAATATTTTTACAATTATGGTATGGAAATCATAATGCCTTTTAAAGAATGACTGCTAATGCCTACCCCAGATAACCCAGCAGTGGGAGAAATTGCACTGGGAAGTACGTAGGTACAGATAAATCTCCTGAAAGAAATACACTTGTGGCATGCCTTCGGACTTGTGTGTTCTTGCCAGGACAATAAGAGGAAACTGCTACACAGAGGGATACAGCAAACCGTGCCATAACCTTAAATCTACTACTAGTTTGTAAAGAATTCCTCAGTGTAAATAGAAACGTAGTAGCTGTCATTGTGTAAGGAATTAAATGGATTCACTGAATTAACATTTTGCCTTAAATGGATAGTTCAACTTTGTTATGTATTTAATACAATTTTAATTTGAGTGTATTTTTGGTTGACCTTCATCAAATTTGTGTGCGCACTGATGACTATTTTAGATATTCAGAATGGTTCTGATAAGCTGCCAGCTTTATAATGGCTGGTATAGAGTCATCCAGAGGTTCATGGTCTAAAGTGCCATAATATAAATAATTCCACACTGATGAACGAGAACTTTCTGTAAATAGTCTCTCGGCAATGCCGTCTGCCATTCCGCATATGACGCCCTGTAAATTTGGATGGATTTTGATTGGCTGTCAGCGTTTTATTGTTCTTGCAGCTGGAAAAAAATCTCTCTGAAAATGATTCCAAGAATATCATTTATCACTGTCGTTACAGTGGTGAGGTGTGGACTCTGCCATCTACTGGAGTGAGAGCGGGTTTTAAAACGGCATATTTATAGCTATCGTTCTTGGTGTGGATGGGCCTCAACACTGATGCTCCCCACTTCTGTAAGTCACCCTGGATAAGAGCATCTGTTAAGCGATTGCAATGTCCTCTTTCCAGTTCGTTTACAGTCCGTCACTCTGAATGACATCACTTCCCTCCTACCCTCCTCGTTCTCCTTCCCTCCCAGTCTCTGCCATCACTGGTCTTTCATCTTATTAACAGGCAATTACCACGTAGAGATTAATCACCCCGGCAGAGGCCAGTGAAGTTTGTAAAGGTCATTTATGTATAATAAAGATTAACACTGCCTCTATATTGATTGGTGAGTGGTAAAGGTCGCACAATTATGTAGGTTGTTACTGTAATTCAGAATGCAACATTCAGCAGAGAGATAAGAGCAATGCATGTGGGATATATGATATTACCATGATTAAAAAGGCAATATAACAGCTTTTTGACATTTTGCAAATCGCTATGATTTTAAATATGCCTACATTTTGTCCTAAAGACATAACTGACAACTTCATCGATTTCCTGTGGAAAATCCACATTTCCACCCTCGGTGGTTGGGTCTGAAGAGTCTATGACTTGTTTGTATGCGTACTCATGGTTTAATTGGCTAGCAGCAGAAATCCAAAAGTGTTTTTTGTCATACAGCCTCTCTGGGGCTGGGGGATTTTTGGTGAGACGCCGTAGAGCAATCTGTCTACTTCCCTCAATCTCCAGCGGGCTGTGCCAAGATTTTGCCTATTTTGCAAGCAATTTGTCGAGAAGTGCTGCATTGCTACCTCCCCCCGTTCATTCTGTCTCCATTTTAAATGATATCTTACACAAACGAGCAGTGTACCATCTCAAGAAGTGGCAAACATTACTCTGTATAATGAGGGGAAGAGAATCTATTGCATTTTTTAAAACTCATGTAGCTTCACTGAGACCGACAATGATTTTGTAACTGAACCGCTGAGGATTGTGTTAGGGGACCTAAAAACCACATTCTGGGTTGAGGGTTCCATAAGTCTGTGGCAGAGACAGATGTGATGTAGACATCTTCAGTGTATCAGAGCATGGCACACGTTCACCATGCGTCTGCCCGCCCCGGCCCTTCCTCAGAACAACCCTCCTTCCGCCATTTTCCTCAGAGGTGAGGCTTGATTATCCCGCTCGAGCGATAGATCGATAAATCCTCAATAACAATAATGTGAGCCATAACTCTGGCTTTATTGTTCCCCCCAGCTCACCCGAGGCAGGGGGAGCGGAGTCAATCTGTGTAGACGTACAAGTCGTTTAAAAAAGGCAATACTAATCAGTCATATTTCATTTTAATTGGGCTATTTTCATCACACAAGCATTCCCACGAAGGATTATGCTGACCCTCCATAATGTGTGGAACAAATTAGTCAGAGTGATCTTCTCTGAGCAATATGACTATTCTACACCCATTATTCCTTGCTAAAAAAAAAATAAATAAGAGAAAAATAAAAGCCTCTATTAATTTTGAATAGGAGTGGCTTTGCTCTCTTTCGCTCACAGCTTAATTCTCAGTGAATTCTTCAAGATAAGGAAACCTTAATGAGTGCACATACAGTAAGCAGTTTTGAAAAGACTATAGATTTTAAAATCGTGTCAATAGAATCAATAAATAAACCAGATATGCTCACCCATGAGAAAAACGGCAAAATATAAATGCATTCTTTACTGTATATGTATAAATAAATGGAAAACCTTTCAAGCAGTGAAGACTTCTGGATGACTGTGAAATAACCATGACAACAACAGAAAAAAAAGAAAATGGGAAGTCGAAAGCACAATGGAAGCCCCGAGGTTCTCTCTGATTTCCAGAAGGTCTGCATTAAACATAATTGCGTCATTACACATTAAACATAAATGTGTCAGTATGTTAGCAATTAATACAATTAATCCAAGCCCAGCGGCAGGCTAGCAATGCGGTGGTGCTAGTGCTTCTCGTTCTGAAGAGCCAGGTCTACATACAGAACTTCCAGAACATTCAGGGGGTCCCCAATACCTAGGAAAGCAAGGAGACCAAAATTAATGTCATTTTGCGGATGTGCTGTTTAAAAAAGACACTCTCTATCGTTTCAGACCTGAGAAAAGAACAGCTGGAAACTGCAGTAGAATCTCATTAGCATCCTTTACTCCGCGTGTATTTGTATGTTATTACTGCGCATGTGAAAACCTCAGATAAACACACATGCTTATGCGCATGCATGCATACACAAAAGCACACGCCCACACACACTGCTGTAGGCTGCTTATTATAAATGCACACAACATATAAGCCGGCATTTCAGCAAACCGGAGCAGTGTATTTCAATATAAAACAGTTAATTTTGGAATATTTAATACAATATTTGTATTCTGTCCATACTAAATGCAGACTGCACTGTACAGCACCTGCACATATTCCACCTACAACCTCTTTATCCATGAATGGAGTATTTAAAAAAATAAAGCTGAAGGCATCTTTTAACTGTTGTGATTATACTTTCGGTCTCCTGTAAAATAGCAAGAGGACCTAACAAGTGACTAATTTTCATTTTTTGTTTGTAATTTTTAAACATAGACAGTGACAAGTGGAAAGGTAAATCCCATGTTATGAATGTTTGATGAAATAAGTGTTTATTTGTAAACCCATGCACATTGCTCACTAAAAAAGCAACAAGGACACCATGTACAGAAAGAGACTAAACCCAGGAGAAGCACAAGAAAATGTATGAATATTTTACAAAGCAGCTGTTGTTCCAACTTTTGTTCTGGGTTTTCTGTGACAGCTAATGTATATCATTTTTCCAAACACACTTAAAAGTTATCTTTTTGAGGCTCCAAAATACAAGGGCAACAACAATATACAGTATATGTTTTTCAACAGTGGGACCGGATGCGTTAAAAAGAAAAAATCTAAATTACAGTAGAACGAAACAGTCAAATATTATTTTGACAGAATAGAAAAAAGTCAAGCAGTTGTATCACACAATGTACAGCATTTAATGAATCATGAGAGAGATCGTTATGGAAATAGCACAGAGGGTGAACAACACCATGGTAACGCTTATGCTTACTAGGTACTTTGCGGGAACTGGTTGCTATCAACCCATGTTTAAATGGCAGTCAACCGATCTGCACTGAGTGAGAATGCTTGGACAATATGTGTGGAGTTGCTGTCAAATCACCCCTCAATCAACAATCACCATCATCATCAAACAAATCACCCCCCTTTCAAAGACACTGACGTATCCTCTTGCAATCATGCAGGGTCATAATTATGTGAAAACAGGCCTGCCCGGCATTCTACATGGCCCTATGCATACTGAGGTTCATTTCGAAATTAATTCTGAGTCACACATCTGTGGTAGCCACTGCTTAATTAATGTCCATCATTGACCAAGGTATTTCCATTTTTCTGCACTCTGAATATATATATATATATATATATATATATATCATAATGTATATTATCAAATCTAGATTTTAGTCTTTGCTGTTATGTATTGTAGATCAGGGGTTGGCAACCTTGGTCCTGGAGAGCCACAGGTGTAGCAGAACAATGTCATCAGTTTGTTCTATATGAGTCCTTAAAAAAGGGGAATGTTTTTGAAAACAGAATTGATGAAGTTGATGAGATGATTTAGAAATGAAATGGTAGAAAACAAGGGTTTGCATTCATTTGAAGGTGTCAGAAATTAGACTTAAAAATCATTAGTCTCCCGCTGGTGGGGTGGCGGAGCATGAGAGCATATTTTCAGTCACTCAGCAGTGCACACAAAAGAATATATAAACAGAAACATCGAGAAATGCATAAACAGATATACACAAAGTGAATTTTGTCAAGGGATGTCAGGCAGCTTCTGAATAAATATGGTTTTGAGATTCATTTTACCTTCCTTTTATTTTCATAGCCCCTTACATCACTCTCCATGAAACATCAGCTCGGTCATGAGTCTCCAGTCCTGCACTTCACACAGTATTCTTCTGCTGCAAGCTTTCCATGAGACCTGTTCTTTCTACAGTGATACAACCCAACTGCTATAACAGGACAGCACCTACACTACTGAAGGTTGGCTCAGAAATAGTACATAGGGGTTTGTAGATAATCAAATGAAATTGTATAGATATAGCACATTTTACACATCACAGTATGCTTCACAGTATACCCTGACAAGGAAGGTTTCCCTGCATGTAGGAAGAAACCTTGAAGGGAACCAGATTTGATAGGGGGAGTTTTTTGGGTCGAAGGTTCATCGGGACAAGATATGATAGAGACATACACTCTGTGAGCACTAAGTCTAAAAAATAAGACTATTAAATACTCTTCTGCTGCTGTAGCATATCCACATAGACCGTTGTGTGTTCAGAGATGCTCTTCTGCATACCACTGTTGTAATGTGTGGTTATCTGCGTTACTGTCACCTTCAGTGTGGTACCAGGCATGCATTGCACAGTGGTTGCTAGTGACTCTTTTGTCACATTTTGGAGAACACAATCCCTATAATCATAGGTGTGTTACTGAGTGGGGAAAAACGCTTAGAAACCGAGGTGTGGTGGTGCTTAGCAGCCTTAGGCAGACAGCAGCGTTTCTTTTGAACCTTGACAAAATCACCCTGCTGCGAGGACCCTGGGGAGGGTAAGTACTGTCTGAGCGAGCATCCAGATCCGGAAAAAAGGAGTATACCAATTTCTCAGTCATTTTCGGTGAAGACCTCCAACTCCACCATCTTCTGTGTGAACTCCAAAACATGCTGACATTTTCAACAGAACCCATTACCGCTGAGTCTGACAGCGGAGCTAGCAGCCATGTTGCACTCCACGCAACATAGCCCGGGGTGGACGTCATCATTGATTGTTACTGTATTGATGTAATAAATAATCCAAGGGTTAGTTTAGAGCTTGTGTTCTTGTTCCCAAGCTGTATTCAGTTGAGGAAAAGTAAGAATACTAGTTCTGGATGCGTGAGCTGAAGGAGAAAATTACAGGAACTAAAAAAGAAAATAGAAAAGTTAAGGAATAACAGTAGAAGGAGACAGTGAAACATCCCAGATAAACAAGAGTGAAGGGAAAGGTAATAAACCGGTATGAAGGAGGAGGTAATGAACACATATGAAGGGGGAAGGTAATAAAAGTGGCATGAATGAAGAGGAAATAAACAGCGATGAAGGAAAAGGTAATAAACGGGTATAAAAGGAGAACAGTGTGAGCTGGTGTATGTACGGCTGTCCTTCACAAGGGGTGACAGAGATGCATGTGGGCCACGGTGAGGGGAAAGTCACACAGATTAATATGAATCTATTAACCTTCCAACCCAAACGACACGACTGTCCCACCCCCACATTTCACAGCTCATGCACAGCGACTCAAGATCATCATTTCATGATAAAAACCCCTCAAAACTAGCCAAAGAAAGTGCACATAGCTTACACATAACACACACACACACACACACACACACACACACAGATATTTGTATCATTTAATTACAGATCCAGTCATGGAAATGACAATTCAGTACATCTGAAGTCCTGGCTGTTGTAGGATTCAGTTTGGGAAAAAAAATATATACCACCTCCTGTACAAATTGTGAAATCATTTTACCATAAAATAATTTTCTAAATGAAATGCTACTCAGCTACACTCTCCGTAGACTAATGCCAGATCATTTAATTATATCAGAAGAGGAGAAGAGATTGGTGTCAAACACACTGAGTCTCACTGTCATTTCTCTTCAAACCACACGCTCGATTCTGTTCTGAAATAAGCGTATCCGTGGAAAAACAAACATACTCTCGGAAGATATTTCTGACAGCCAACGTCAAAGCAGTCAACAGACAAGGAAACCCCAGGTAGAGGGGATATCTTCCCATGGATGATGATGTGCCCCCAGCACTCCAGCAGTCAGGTAACTGTGAGAATCCTC
This sequence comes from Conger conger, assembly GCF_963514075.1. NCBI lineage: Eukaryota > Metazoa > Chordata > Actinopteri > Anguilliformes > Congridae > Conger > Conger conger. Next base: position 32,446,615 of record NC_083776.1, on the reverse strand, counting down.
CTGGATCCTGTCAGCCTCAGGACTGATTTATCAGCATTGACTAACCACCCTATTTCATTTCCAATGGGCATCAGTCTCTTAACTGCCTGTCTTAACTTCTCAGATCAAGAGTGAATGAGCCTGACTCTGGGGCTAGACTCTGAAAAGCATTCTCCAGAGTCTCCAGTGTGTGTGTGATTATTTTTTATCAAGATTTGTTGATATAAGATATTTTTTTTACCTCCAAAAAGATCTAAACCCTGAACTCTGATCACTGGAATAACATGGGTGAAACATGATTACATGCTGATGAGAGGAGTTTGATGGGGGGACAATGTCTGGATGCCAATTCAATAAAACAAAAATTCACGTACAGCTGTACGGTAACACAGAGGACTCCATGGAGTATGATTAGCCCCATTTCCACATCGCCTGACTTTCACTCACTGCGGCTGTTCTGACTGTGACCACTGGCCTGGCCTCAGCAGCCAGGAACGCGCGGAGATGCATCCTCTGACCAGTAAAACAGAGCAGCCAACCAGCCCTGGAACCAGCTCCTATAACACTGGGCTACTGCAGTCAGACCTTACACTTCTCAGTGGGTGGCAGTGTGGGGTAAAGGTCACTGAGCTTGTGTGTCAGAGATTTCTGGTTCAGATCCCAGGTGGGGCGATGCCTTTGCACACATGAGCAAAGGTTCGTAACCAGGACTGTTTCAGTCAATGCTGAAATGTTGAAATTTAGCTTAAAAACAACTCAATAGAAATATTACAAAATATTAATGTACCGTAAATCCTCAAATTGTGGCCAGGGTCTTTTATTTACTTAGGCTGCACAAAGCACAGGCCTTTATTTGGGGCAGGCTTGTATTCGAGACAGGCCTTTATTTCTTATTAGGCTTCTGTTGTAGAATTTTATTCTTCAAAATAAAGTAAAAGGCTACACTTAAAGTGGGCCAACACTTCCTGTAACCGTTCAGAAATCAATTACTGTAGGCTAATTAGGAACACCGTTTCGTAAGTCATAGTGTCAGTCTTAACAGACTTAGTTTATTGCAAATATTCTCAAACACAATAAATCACATGCAAGTCCAGAATCCATAAAATAACAACTTGCCAGACATGCCTTCATGAACAACAACAAATTAGCGTAGATAACAGCAAGTTTTTTTTTCCTAAAGTGTGTTTTATTGTGAGACATGCATTTCATTTGGAGCAGCATTCCGGTAGGCTATCAAAAGATTTTCGCTTTGGTTTGGGATTTAATTTACTTTTGGACTGTTATCTGATTCTATTGCTAAATGTTGGGACTGATGGGCACTGAAATCTGGGGGGTATTTGATGGTTCACTGTTAAGTTTTATGTAGTTGAAAGAGTGTCGGGATTTCCACCCGTCTGTTTAGTGCGAGCCAAGGCAGCCGCTTCCATTCATTCATTGAATGTGCGCTGTGCTGTAAATACATGGAAACCTTATTGCATAGCCAAGTAGCCTAAATTGAGTTAATTTTTAATTTTGCCTGATTTACTTATTATTAAATTCGTAGGCTGGAATGCCTCGCGGCAACAATTGTGTTTAAATGTATACTGCTTCAGCCTTTGGCAAGCTACTCAGAAGGGGGCGGCAAGCAACTGGTAGCTTGAGAGCAACGTGTTGGAGACCCATGGTGTAGGACAACAACTTTTCATTGGCAACAGTATTAAACCAACCAACATTATAAAATATTAAGAAGAGCTCTTTAATTTATTGAGTTAAATCGAAACAATGTCTTCTAGTGCTCATGGACTGATAGCCCTACTGGTAGGCAATATCACCCCGGCTTGTATTTGGGGGCCGGCCTTTATTTTCCGAATCGACCACGCCCATTATCCGAGGCCCAGCTTCAAATAGAATCCCGGACACAATTTGAGGATTTACTGTAAGCGAAATTACCTGAATAGTGTATGTACGTTTGTCAATAGTGTTATCATTTGGTGTAGAATACTGTATTACATATAGCTCAAGCAAGCAGTAAGCTGAGAATATTTTTTGTGTTTATTAAGTGTAAATATGAGCCAAGTAATCAGAATTCCACATACTGTTGCAAGCTACCCTCTCAACTCGCCTTTATATACAGATAATGTCACGTAGAAAGGTTACATGTCAGACAGCTTTAAAATATTAAGATTACCAAGTTTCTGACAATATATATTGTGTTTTTATCATTTTATTATGTATTGTTTTAATTGTTTTTATTTTTATTGTCTTATTATTTTATTGTCTTATGTTTTATGGTTCCCCTTGTCAACTTTAATGTAGTTGCGGTAAATGTTTGATTTGGCGGCAAATCAAATTTCCCCACGTGGGATAATAAAGATGGATTAATTGATTGAAGATTAAAATAAGATTAAAAGATTAAACAATTAAAAATAATGCAGTAAATGAATGACAGTGTGGTTGCTGAACCTACAAAAAAAATAAATTAGTGCTGAATTTGAGGAGAATAAACCTAAGACAGGATCTAAACTATAAATATATATACTTACATATACTTTATTGTCTTTATTATTTTACTATCAGGCTTTTTCTCTGGGTCGCATAAAGGAAAAATAAACCTGAAAATGTGGAGAAGTCTAAATCAACAAACACAAGCATACAAACATAATGCAAATTAACAAGAATGGCAAGACGTGTAATTCTAAACTTCTCTGCCAAGTAAACAATACTGAGAAAATAAACACACCACCCAGCAGATCCACAGCTAAAAGCCTGGAACCTCCGGAGGCCTTGATGAAGGGCAATAACTTAAGCTACAGTAAGAAACACTCCCAGATAGACTGGATAAGTGAAGTGGATACACTTCAAATAATAACTGATGCTATTCACGGATGTGTGTTTGAGAGAAAAAAAAATGCTGCTGTTCACACATTAAGCAATGATATGTTCTCTTTAAGATTCATTCTCTTCCCACTGATACATTTGAATACGTAGCATCTTACAATATTCCCGCAGGTTCTGAATTGTCGTTGTTATTGTTGTTTTTATGATTATTATGATTGTTATAAATATTATTATTGTAAACACAGTGCTCAGATGGTCTAAATCAGAAGAGGGGAAGGCCATGGTCTGCTTGCTTCATTTCTGTTGTTTTGGACAGCTATAAGTCATTAAAGCTCTGTTCAAATCCACCCCTGAATCCTGCATTAGCCCTTTCCTCCTGGTGCCTGGCACTGCACAGCGTGTGTACAGAGTGCATCCACAGCGAAAAGCAAACTGGAAAAGGCTGTGAGGATTCTTCATACTTCGCAAGCCATTGTTCGGATCAATGATGTGGTGAGCTTAACGCCACACAGCCTGTTTAAAAACTAACAGCCTCATTTCTCACTTCACACTAAAGAGGGAATGCATAGCTGTGATACCGTACGTGATAAAAAGTGAACAAAGCATGTGCCTGCTGTTGTAGCTCCTGAGATAGCTAGCTATTGGGCGCCACCGTAGTTATAAATAAAGAAAAACATAAACCTTCTTGCTTCACAAGCCGTGGATTTGGTGGCCTGAGTACTTTAATTTGATGGGTTTTCATTCTAATTGCATGTACATGACAGCTGCAACTTTTTCTGCATCCTCTGAGTGAGAGAAATGAAAGGCAGACGTGTGACAGCACAGCGAAAGTGTGGTGACAATAACAGCCTATCAGATAACAGACAAACACTTCTGAGAAGAGAGACAGAACGGACGCAAATGAGACCTCAATATCAAATTTCAAATGTCATAATTTTCTTCACAGGACAGATGGAGAATTGACATCGAAGGGAAATAAAATGGAGAGATGGAGAGTCTGCACAAGGCTGCACAGCACACAGACAACAAACATAGAAAACACAGAAAATAAAGAATGAGACAGGGAGAGAGAGAAAGAGAGAGATTGATTGGGAAAAAGGAGATTATTGCAGATAAGTGTTTCAGATCAAAGGGCTTGAATGGCCACTCAGAATCAATATGGAGGAAATGTATTGATTGCCAATGCAGCAAAAGAAGTGGCCTAGATAAACAGTTCATTTAGACCGGGGGTTGGAGGTATTGAGTGTGTTAGAGCTGAGGCAGGGGACGGCACCTGGTCTGTCTGAGACTGAGTGGGGCTGGAGACTCAATCTCATTACGCTGCTGTTAGCGTGCGTGGAGGGGCAGACCTTTCGGGTAAGCGGCATAGCTAATTGCATTACACACACTTTAGATGGCAGCGCACTTTTCACATAACCGGCAGAGGAAGTGTGAAACAAAAGAAGAAAATCAAGTTAGGCTGTGAACACCACCCACGTCTCTCACATACAGTTACATACGCACATATGTACACCGATAAGCCTTATATGCTGTTGGTCGACTGTGTCCTGCCGAAACACTGACCCCCCAAGACATCGAGTCTTTGTACAGTGTGGCAGGGCATATTATCCTGCTGAAAGAGGCCATCAGGGGATACCGTTGCCATGAAGGGGTGTACCTGGTCCAAAACAATGTTTAGGCAGGTGGCACGTGTGAAATTGATGTCCACATGAATGCCCAGACCCAGGGTTTCCCAGCAGAACATTGCCCTGAAGGTCACACTCCCTCCACCGGCTTGTCTTCTTCCCACAGTGCATCCTGGTGCCATCTCTTCCCCAGGAAAACACGTACTGGCCATCCACAGGATGTAAAAAAAAACAGGACTCATCGGACGAAGGGACCTTCTTCCATTGCTCAAAGGTCCATTTCCAATGTTCGCCATTGCCTGCACTTTCGATGGTGGCCAGGGGTCAGCATGGGCACTGACCGGCCTGTGGCTGTGCAGCCCCATACGCAGCAGGGTGCAATGCACTGTGTGCGGTGACACGTTCCTCCCATAGCCATCATTAAAATCTTCTGTGACTTGTGCCACAGAAGCCCTTCTTTTGGTTTGATCCAGACGGGATAGCCGTCATTGCCCTTGCACATCGAGCCTTGGGTGCCTAAGGCCTTGTTGCCGGGTTGTGGTTTGTCACTCCTCGGACCACTGTCAGTAGGTACTCACTACCGCTGAGCAGGAGCAGCCTACAAGCCTTGCCAGTTTGCAGATGCCTACCAATTTCTCCCGCATCCAACATGTTGACCAGAAGAACCAACTGCTCGCTTCCTGTCTAATATATCCCAGCCCTTGACATGCACCGGCGTTACTGTGATTGGTCATAATGTTTTAGCTAATCGTTGTAACAGATGAGTACACATGCAGAAGTCAAATGCGCACACACATAGAAACTCTCTCTCTCACACACAGGTTCTTGGGTTTAAGTATATGTGTGAATGAAAAGCCAACATTTCAGGAGAACTGAAGGGACGTTTCTTCTTGTTTCTTGTCTGTTGTATATTGTCCATGAATCCGAAACAACTATTGTAATGGTAGTTCATTTTACAGTGGTTAATTGATAAATGACACCATCGGTACATGGTGGTACTGCCAACTTTATTTTACCTGAATATATTTGGAAACAAGTGTCAGGATATTTTAGTACTGAAAACAGAGAACATAGCTATGGAGAGTCTGCAGGCAGGTTTTGCTGCAAACTCATTTGATAGGAGCATGTATAGTATGAGTAGCCGACTGTAATCTACAGAAAAGCACATACACACCTCAGTTATTAATGAATAAATCCCCCTCCCATGTATAAATAAACATTTCCCCATTTCCCTCTACAGTATACATATTTCTATATACAGGAGACAAATTCCCAGTTCCCAGACTTCAAACCCCAGAACCTCCAGCGTATTATCAGAACCGAGAGGGACCAAGGAGGGAGATGTACCGGCTCCTCTCCCTTTACCCACTGACTTTACTCTCAAAGCTTCTGCCATTTCCATGCTAATGTCTACTTATTCTGCTAATGTATTTCCTGCATAAATTCAAAACAAATAAAGAACAAAAAATGGTCTCTTGAGGTGATGGAGCTGAATCTCCTCAAATTAAAATACGTTTTCAAAGCTTAACAAATGCAAAGAGAGTCAAATGAGGCATGGTGAGGCTGTGGTTCAAAGCTGAACCCTGCAGCGTTTCCCACAGGATAAAGGCAAGTCCCTTAAAAACAGCCTGGTTTTATACCTCTGGGTAATTTAAATGAAATCAGGTGTGGGACATTTCAGTGATCCAATCAGGGTCTCTTCTAAATCATGATTCTGCAGTCAGTTTGACAAGGCCAAACATGATGGCTTCATGCCAATATTTATAATATTAAAATCGAAATATACATAGTCCATACAAATCCATTACACAATAGTCTCTACAAAGATCCAATCAGGTGAAAGTGGTCCGCATACTCACTGGTATTCACTATAGTGAAATATAAAGGTTGGTAATGAGAATAATTTAATCTGGGTCCATCTGAACAGGCACCAATAAAATCAGAGCGGAGATGCTGATAGTATACAGCAGGGGGCAGTGTCTGGGTGGATACTTATCATGCCATCTTTCCACCTTCGCATCTTTCAGAGAACAGACACTTAAAGTCTTTGCAGCTTTTTAATGTTTAATGCCTACGTAAACCAAAGAATGCTAATTTCTGAGGTCTGTCATCAATTTTCCCCTACAGAACTACAAACCTTATGTCTCCCCATGGTTTAACTTGCCCCCCAGTGCTGCAGCTGGGGGTAATTACACACAGGAAGTGCAGGGAGATTTATTTTGGGGTTGATTGAGGAAGCCGGTTCCTTAAAGACAGATCCCCGCTGGTGACCCCCGTGTCAGACCTGACCCCTCCCTTCTGAGGCGTCCTCACCCGGCTGAACCCAAGTTCAGGACCACCGCCATGTCACTGTGAGGACGACCCAGAGTGTGTGTGTGTGTGTGTGTGAGAGAGAGAGAGAGAGAGAGAGAGAGAGAGAGAGGCAGAGAGACAGAGAGAGAGACACGGAGAGAGAGAGAAAGAGACAGAGAAAGAGACAGAGAGTGAGAGAGAGAGGGAGACAGAGAGAGAAGGAGAGAGACAGAGAGAGAGACACACAGAGAGACAGAGAGAGAGATGGCTAGGGAGAGTGATATGGAAAGCCTCCTGCTGCTTGCCTCTGCAGATGGGTTGTGGTTATTCTCCAGTGGAGTTAGCTGGCTTTGTCTTTGTGTTTCAAGCGTCTGCCAAAACATGGGTGTTGGAATGACATGAAGAGCAGACGCGAGGTCAGTGGCTCGCTGTAGCGGACACACAGCACATGTGGAGCTTAGCTTCCTCCACCACATTCTGAAATGAAGCTGAATGACAGGCCAACAATAGTCTTCATCCATTTAGTTCAGCTATAATATACACCAGTGTCCCAGAAGGTGTCCGCCATGAAAAACGTGCTCCGCTTCCTGGAACAAAATATGAAACCCTTGTGGGAGTTATAGACTTGTTTTTCACTGACTTATGGGCTGATGTCATGCACATATAACTAATTAGCTTAGCCTCCAATTCGTACCAGTAGCTATACTTGTTTACACGTGACTGTGCTTGCTAGAAAGAATATTAGGTAATAATTATATTGTTTATGTTTATGGTACTATTAATGGGGTGCATACCAATTCATTACTTGATATTTGCAGGAGCTCTGAGCATGAAGATTGTTCCACCTGTGTTCGTATGACGTCATATGACAAGTTACACTGACTACACTCGGTGGCCATTTTATTAAATAATAAAAATAATAAAACAGCCGGAATTCTTCCTGGTGCTGGACACATTCTTTAGAAATCTTTGTCCGGACTCAACAGCATCACACAGTTCCTGCAGGTTTTTTAGCCAGGCATTCATGCCGCAAGCCCCCCAATTCCCCTCATCCCGAAGGTGCCCTATTGGACTGAGATCTGGGGATCTGAAAGTATCCATTTGAAAAAGGGCAGACTGTGGCCATAAATGGATTTTCATGGTCAGCAACAATGAGTATGCATGCTGTGGCATTCAAATTATGCTCCGATGGTATTAAGGGGCCTAAGATGTGCCAACAAAACATTCCCCACACCATTACACCACCACCACCAGCCTGTACTGTTGCACACACGGCAGACTGGATCCATGCGGTTCTGACCCTAGTTCAGATGCATCATGCCTGGCAACACATTTTCTATTTCTAGTTTTGGTGATTACATGCCCACTGTAGCCTCATCTTCCTGCTCTTATCTGACAGGAGTGGATCCTGGCGTAGTCTTCTGCTGCTGTAGGTTTCATGTGTTGTGTGTTCAGAGATTCCCTTCTCTACACCACTGTTATAACACTGGAAACAGTTGTTATTTGAGCATTTGTGGTCTTTCTGTGCGCTTGAATGAGTCTGCACAGAACACAGATTTTGCCTATATTGTCAGACAACAACTAAACCTCTTGACCATGTCTGCATGCTTTATACACTCAGTGAGCACTGTAGCGGAAACTAAATGCATAAAAGCATGCAGACATGGTCAAGAGTTTCAGCTTTTCAGACCAAATGTCAGAATGGGGAAGAAATGTGATCTTTGATTGTGGAATGATTGTTGGTGCCAGACAGGGTGGTTTGAGTATCTCAGAAACTGCTGATCTCCTGGGATTTTCATGAACAACAGTCTCTAGAGCAGAGAATGGTGTGAAAAACAAAAAAACATCCAGTGAGCAGCAGTTCTGTGGGCATAAACATGTCGATAATGAGAGAGGTCAGAGGAGAAGGGCTGGACTGGTCGAAGCTTACAGGAAGGTGACAGTAACACAAATAACCACACATTACAACAGTGGTATGTTGAAGAGCATCTCTGAACATCTCTGAATGTGTCAACCCTCTAAGTGGATAGGCTATAGAAGCAGAAGACCAATAAGTAAATTTTAAAAAGTAATAAATACCTAATAAAGTGCTCAGTGAGTGTATATTCAGTGGTATATACAATATTTGCTGTTTGGAAGAGAGGGCCATTTACATTAAAGAGCACTGAGTGTATTGCTTCAGCACTCTTTAATAAGGCTGAGCCTACAACATCATAGCCGCAGTCAGATCTCTGTTCGGTAGAAAAACTGCAGTCTGCTAGCAATGCTTAATTTGCAGCAATAGAGGCAAGTGAATCAAAAACATAAGTTACACTAAGTGCAGCTTCAAAAGAGAACAAAGTGATGACGAACATCCTAGAATCAAAAGTTACTGTCCTCCTGAGAGCTGACAATGACAAGCAGGTGTCAGGTGAGAACTGTAAAATGATCTAAATTACTTTTGATACAGTATTTATTAGTTGTATCTGGAAAGAATACATTATTTGGCCTGCTCTTAGCCATCTCTAGTCACATATGATCACCCTGTGTGTGAACCTGCACGCTCATGATTAGTACTTTATGTGCATGCAGGAAAAATATATTAGGATTTTCTTCAGCACGTCTGCTAAGCAAGACAGAAACGTTTAAAGGGCTTCACAGTATGTACGGCCCCCCCAGGCTAGAGTTTGAGCACCCCTAGTCCCCCGTAAAATCACCCGTGCCTCCATGCCACCCATACTCACAACAATGGCATCCCAGCATGCACCAGCCCGAGTAACAACTCAAGGGGGGTAATCAGCGGAATCACACAGGCCTCGAGTGTGACGCAGATAAATATCCATTTTATTTCCCCGGTTCCTCTGACACGTCTTCCTCGGGGGGCTCCCAGCCCTAATCACCGGGTTGCCGCCTTGACCCGGCGCGCAGACAGGAAGTGGAGGACGCCGTGGGTATGCAGATGAGCCACCACAATGCCCGCTGATGCGGTGTAAATTAAGACGCCGCTGGCTCACGCCGTAGAGCAGCGGTGGCTCCGGGTAGGTGAATTATCCTGATTATCCTGTCTTTTGATTAGAATAACGGCTCCAATCAAAAGCACGCGGAGATAATAGGGCGGATAACAGTCTGTGAGTAATGGCACAGGGAGGGGGAGTAGGGCAGGTGACAGCGAGAGCTCGAACAGCAGACCTCAGACGTGGGGGGGGGCGTCTCGCAAACACTTTCACATGAGACGGAGATGATGGGAGTTTTTATCTCGGCAGGGGTGGGGTTGTTCTAAAAAAGTCCACGGCTTTGCAGTCGCGCAGTAGTCACTTCCTGCATTACAGGCGAAAGAGAGACTTAAGTTTCCACTGTTCCAAGTTAAACGTACAGCCCGTGCACAAGGACCTCGCCTGCCGAAGCTTCTCTCAGGAAAATGCGTCTGGGACTCTGTCGCAGGGTTGCGATCGGCGGGGATGTGCATGAAAACCACCAGCCCACAAAAGAGAGAGAGGAGTAGGGAGAGGGAGGGGCACGGGCTGGGAGAGACCAGTCATTGTAATGAAATGATAGCTAGCTAGAACGCAAGTGCCATGCATACTTCCGGAAGAACTTTCAAGATGTGGAGACACCCATAATTTTCTTAGGGTAGACGCAGGGTTCATGGCGAGACCAGCGTTTCTTTTAAGCCCCGCGTTTCGGGAATCGGATCACCACGGTGCATTTGAACTGCATTTGGAAAGCCGTGTGTTGACTGAGCACTAATGAGTCACATATGTCTTCTTATTTCATGCATCCATAACTGACAGTGCGGCTTAATTCTTTCTTCAAAATTCAGCGATTCAATGAAATTCCCATTCCAGTCTTCCAAGACTATCACCTTGAACTCAGAGCCCTATCGAATGTGAAACCATATGCCGTGTTGTACAGTGTGTTGAGTTAAATTGTTCACAGTCGCTATGGCTACCTGTGTGCAGAAGTGAAGGTTGAATTCCATGGGAATGTGCACCCTACATAGATGATAAAAAAGCGAGTGTCTGACTGGCTTATCTATCAGCCAATTGTAAATGGCTTAGTAAGCTTGGCAGACCTTCAGCGTTGAGGATGCAGCTCTCATGAATTCATTTTTTATTAAGAAATCTCAATTCTAGAAACATGGAACGATTCATAGTTTGCTAATGCAGATGTTCAACCAAACAATGGACAATCTATCATCTGGTCTGCTGTCTACTACTGGATAAATTCATCCAAGTAATCAATCGGAAATTCATTCAATTCTGCTGGATATATCTCTGGCAGGCAAGCCAGAGTGCGCCAGGAACTGCAGCTGTATAATTTCATTTGCATGGACATGGAAAATAAACCACTTCAGATTAATCCATTTATATTAAACATTCCAATCAGAAACAAATTGGATTCAATCCCATTTTAATACAGCCATAAAGAGACTCCCTTTCCTCTCAGTGCCAGTAAAGGTTTCCATGGTTGCGGCTGACCTGTATCACATTCGCTGAGCCGATCTCCAGGCATCGCTAAAGCGTTTCAACGCCATCGATCACAATCTGTGAAATGTTACCCGTGCTACTGAGCTCGCACACGTTTGTATGTCATCTAAATAACACTGAAAGGTCTGAAGTCATTAGACTGAGATATTGATTTCACCATGAACACAATCGCGGCTATGAGCTAAACCCTGGTTGCAGGGTTTTTTTTTTCGAGAGCAGTAACAGATGTTAAGTAACTTATGTATCTGTGATGGTGAGGAAATGCAAACATATTGAAAATAAAAGAGTAATGTATATTTTATGAAAGTGTGAAATCTCACAGTTCCCACTATTTTCTCACTCATCCCATGGCCATCTTCAGCAAATGATGGTGCTAATTGCTCTGATTGGCCAGTCCCACCCTCTCCACACTTGCTCTCCTGCTGCTGTGGTCGTTATTTCCTGAGGGAAGTTGCTCATATGTGTGATCGAGCTGAAACTCTGCGCCGACCTCATCCAGTGTTCGGCTGTGACACGGCGTGACATCATCGCCCTCACATCCGCGGAGAGGGCGAGTCCGAGACTGAACCCGACTGGGGCCTGAACATGGGAGATAGCGCTCTATGCACAGGAGACAGTATGTATCTGGGAAACTGTAGTGTGTACATGGGAAACAGTGGTCCATACTTGGGAGACTGCAGTCTGTACATTAGAGATGACAGTCTGTACGCTGGAGACAGCGGTCTGTACCCAGGAGACAGCGGTGTCTACACAGGAGACTATAGTCTATATGTGGAAGAGAGAGGCCCATACTTAGGAGATAGAGGTCTGTACATGGGAGACAGCACCAGAGGCTCAGTAGATTGTTTCTGTGTCTGTTATGCATGCTCTGTGGGGCTTTCTTGTGTCTTTGAAAAGGTCTACGCCTGTTTTCAGACTCCTGAGCATTGTGTGCATCTCCTAAGCAGCCAAGCGGCCGCCTGAAGCCTCAACACATCCAGAACAATCCCTTTTCTCGCCCGTGATATCAGCGGGATGAGCGATGCTTCTTTCTACCTGTGTTCCAGCCGTCTTCTTTAATGCACAGTACAAAGACCTAATTAGTGCCACTGTAAAATACACACGCACACACACAAATACCTTTTGTTTATGTCTTTCAAAATAGAACAGTCACCACCTGTTAATTAGGAAAGAACTGAACCAAGTTGTTTTTAGTGCACAAAGGGCCCAGTTTGTCTCACAGTATTCAGCATACTTGTGTTTTTACTCTGGGCCTCTGTGGTTATATGTCACAAGGGTAAGTACTGCTATCTTGGCTTCGTCAAAACCCTGTTAAAAATCTTAGAATACAATAAATGTAAATGTAGTTAAAAAAATATTTTGGTGCTGAAATATCTTTTTACAATGAATATGAACAATTCATTTTCTCTGTCTGTGCTCTTTCATTTATTTATAGAAAACTCCTGATTCAAGAGAACTGCGGCTTCCTACAATGAATAGCATAACCATCAAAGGAAAACGTTATGTCTGCACGTCTGTGTGCGTATGCGTGTGTGTGTGTGTGTGTATGTGTGTGCATATGTGCGTGCGCATATGCATGTGTGTGTGCATATGCGTGTGTGTGTGTGAGTATGCATGTATGTGTGTGTGTGCGTATGCGTGTGTGTGTGTGTGGGTATGCGCGTATGCGTGTGTGTGTGTGTGTGCATACGTATGTGTGTGTGTGCACTATAGCGCAGGCACGTGTTGCTGGGGTGGGTGGTACAGTTTCTCATAGGTCCCCCTGAGCAAGTGCAGATTGACTGATGCATCACTTCTGTAAGGCCCCAGATTCGTCCAGCGATTCCACAGACTCCGCACTGCGACCTGGTCACTCTTCTACTTCATAACAGCCCATTTTCCCCCAGCTGAAAAATGCATTTGGAAAATGTGTAAGATAATCAATTATGTGTGCCACATTTCACATAAAGTGTATAATGATTTAATGACTGAGCCTTCTTAAAGACTGAAATGTACAAACAAAGGCAGAGTAATGAAAACAGGTCTACCATGAAACCCAAATCACACAAAATTGCTCCCCAGGCAAAACTCCTTAATGGAACTGCATCAAATTGGAGATAAATGAAATAATTCCTATCCACGATCACAATGTTTCCTCTTTTCCTATTTTTAGCCTTTGAATAGCAGAAGTTTTCACAGTAGGGAGTGAAGGGGAACTGGCTATGCATCTGTTTTTATGCTGAAGTAAGCAGTATAGCCCAGACTGAACATGAAAGGACATCAACTGAGAGATCAGACAGAAATTAGGAAATGACAATCTGTAGAAAAGTGCTTCAGAACATGCTTATCCATCTGTCTGGTTCAGTTCAATACCTCACAATTTCTGGCATTGACTTCCAATTACGATGATATTTCTGTCGTATTCACATTAATTTTCCTCACAATTTATTCATATGACCTCTGACTGCAGATACAGCTCGACTCAGCTGCAGTAATCGCACCATCATAATCATATTACATTTTAAATCAGAACATAATACACTGTGATTCTTGTTTAATTTTCATTCATTGCCTTGCTGTTCTTAGATAAGAGAATGTAGTTTATCAGTCCTTTCAGAGACGGTGTACTTTGTGCTTAAATACTGTGGTGCTCGTCAAAGACAATTAGGTAATAGTACAACTTTGTACAACAACGGTACTATGAAGCAGCTGATTTAATTTTATATTCTAGCTTTGCACAGTAAACAAATATATAATGTTTACATGCGCAGTTGTGTCTGCATTGGACCTTGCGTGCAGTCATGCATAACTCATATATAATTAACGCCAACATGCTTTCAGCTGCTTTCTTCCTCCAATAAGATGAATTCCAGCGTGAATTTTCCCCGAGAACATTTTCTCTCCGTTCATCTCCGTGTTCGCCGTGCACGCCTGTGTGGCGTGTGGCACGCGTGTCCCATTTGGCCGCGCTGCGCGCGTGACGTCGCGTGAGGGATGGCGTAGGTGTGAAAGCGTGACGTTCAGAAGGCTGGGAGCGCCTGTGTGCAAGAACGGCAGCTCAGTAACAGAACAGAACCTTCCGGACCCCGAGTCTCTCATCTCTTACATGGGTGTTAATGCATCCAGCCTACATGGCCTCAGAGTCCATCCAGAGACCCTGGCTGGGGCTTATTACTCATTTATGTATTAATACACCCTCATTTTACAATGACGTTGATTGTCCTTACAAATAAATGCAAATAAGATTAATGCCTTTTTCGTCATGAATGACAATTTAGCAAGTGTATTTTCTTAACCATTTTTGAATGGTTTAGAGGTTGAAACAATGATGAAGCAGTAACCAGCAGGACCTGGCTGTTACCTGGCCCCTGATGACAGCCAATGGGCCATAGGTCCTGGTGTCTCCGGGTTTATTCTGACATGCCTAGTGAAAACATGATTCCCACAGGGCCAAGATATGATCCAGACGCCACATTGGCCTGTTTAGCTCATCAAAACACGCGTGCAGGATGCATGGAACAGTGTGTGTATATTTCAACCACAGCACAATTCAGCATTTCTGCAACCAAGATCAGCATCTTACCCGATCGTCCCTTCTTCCCTCATAGAATGGACATGTACTGTAGTCTCAAACAGGGCCAGCCCTGTGCTTCTACCCTCACTATATAAAACAAACGTGTTTCTATGCGCTGCCATTAATCGCAATAACAGTAAACACCAGGCCTCCACCGGTCCTGAAAGTACTCAGGCTGCCAGGGGGAATGAGAATGAAACAGAGAGACGGACGCCCGTGGGTGCTTCTGCTGAGGGAGAACACAGCTCCCCCGTTAGTGTGTGGAGCGGCTCGTTTTCAGCGGAGACGGACGCAGCTTGTAGCGCACTCGCCCTAGCGGGGCACGCGCGCGGGCATTACAGATCTACGCAGCATCTCTGTGATCTTACACATGCAGGAGGCTGTGCGTGGCCGGCCCTCCATCAGCCAGCTCTTCTCTCAGCGGACAGGCCGGCTCTCCGCGCTCTCCCACCTGGAGCGGGAGTCCTGCGCTCTCCGCTGCGCGAAGCTGTCAGACAGCACGTGCTACGGGGCCTTGGAGAAGGAGGGGGAGTTCTGGCCGAGCCCTGTGATTGGTCGATTCGCCTCTTTCTTGCCTTTTTCTTTTTGTGCTCCTTCGGCCCCAGGTGGATGGTGAGGCAGCCTGGATTGAGCGCAGACTACAGGTGGAGGTGAGGGAGGGTGTGGAGATCAACGAGATGCTCAACGAGATGTTCAAGACAGCTGCTGGAGACAGACCCTTAGCGCACACCCATAGCACTCTGTGATTGGCTGGCTGCAGGCCCCTCCCCTCTCTCAGAGCATGGGAGGAGGTTGTTGACTGAACACAGTTGCATGGGTTTCATGAGCACACATTTTAAGCAGGTGGTATTTTCTCTGAAAATACAGGACCGTTTTTATTCTTCCATGAGATCCGTATCCAGATGTATTTCCATCACATTCTGATAACCTTGATAACAGTGTAAAATGGACTATAACAAAACATATCACAATTGATCTTCATAGTTACAGTATCTTCTTACACCAATTGCCACGCATACACAATACACTGTTAGCCAGAAAATAAATACAATAATGCGTCTTGGTGAAATAAGCCGTAGCCACAATGCACCAGTTTGAGTATATGTTGTCATCTGAAGGATTCATATCGCATTGAGACAGAGTATTAGCATGCTAATGAATTGTACACATCAAAATGAATTAAAAGACAAAAAGAGTCTAATGCCTTGAGTAAACAGGACGGGTGTGTGTCAAAGCTAGCGCGGGAGCTACTCTGTCACACACATTACCACATGACTGTGGCAAGGTCAGCTAGCACAGCACATGGAATATGGATGTAATAAATCAAATTCTGTAACTTGAGCCCCCGGTCAATGATATTTTATTAGTTTATAAATGGCTTCATACCTCGCCGGTATGCATAAGCATTTTTTCATGTGGTGTTTATGACTATAATGCCAAATTGATTTTTTCTTTTAATAATCCTTGTTCCTCAAGGTCAGGAGGTGTGGAAAGGCCTTGTGCTGAAGCTGTCAGGCAGCAGATGTAAAATTGGGTTCACTATTCATATTTAAAATGTCCTTTTATAACAGCTTTAAGATCAAGTCCGTTTCTAACAACTCCTTGGCATTCACAAAAACACATACTAGTCGGTCCCTTACCTGCAACATCCCCCACCAATTTTTGGACAGTAAAGACCAGCCAGAAAAGAACTCCTGAAATATGTGCTTCCACACAGTAAATTCAACTCTGAGTGAGTACGTTTTCTCCGGAATACACACGTATAAATTTGGCTACAGTTGGCAGCTCACTGTGCCAGTGGCACCTCTTTGCCCCATGCAGTCCACTGGCTCAGATGTGCAGCCAGGTCACTGGACAACTGGCGCAGGTAAATGACCAGAGTGCGCACAATAAGCCATGGAACCCGTACAGCTGTCTCTGGGAGGCTCCGCGGCCCATAATTCACCACCCTGCAAGGCTGCCAGGTACAGTCAGCATTGCTACTGACAGGATTTGACAGTGACAATGATTTTTTCTGATTTAAATGTTTTAAGAATTTCAGGGCTCCGTTAAGAAACCCGTTTCTTAACCCGTTCTGGCTTGGGAACGGCACGAGGCAGGCACCTGTCGATATGAATGTTTAAAAACAGCGAAACCCGGGTTTGATTTGTGGCTTCAATAACCTGTCGTGAAATGCGTTGTCAGAGGACAATGGATGTGTATTATATCCCATCCCTCCAGCAGGCAGGAGCATTACGCTACATCTTTATCTACTCCCGCTATCCTAACTGAACATTACCGCCACCCTCCTGCACTCTGCGCCAGAGCGGCACAATCAGAGGGGTAATGACAGTGCGCGCGGGTAATTACTGCTTCCGCCAGTTTACTGAGCCCAGCCAGAGACCCCATATCTGCCTAAACCATGCCTCTTACGCGCAGAAGGGGTCCTTGCAGGGTAGCTTCAATGCAGTTAGGGGTGTTTCAATTGATATATATTCAATTGATATATATATATATATATATATATATATATATATATATATGCCTATTGAATTATTTCATTGAGTATATGCATGAGATGTTGTGGCTTACATGTTACAACATTGACACACTACAATACGGGGCATACAGTATTGTACGTTTGATAATATAGAAGAAAATTGTACACCTGTTAACATCTTATAGGCTATGACATGCCCTTATAATTAAATGCCATGTATTCCATTTCTGTAAAGGCAGGCAGCAGTGGGAACCTAACATCTGGAAAATCGTTGGTTCAATTGTCAATGTAATATGCTGCTGCATTGCCCTTTTTCAATGTATGGAATGTAGTCAAAGATTATTCAGTAAATATGTGCATGAGCAGAGCGTTATATTCTGCATGTAAGTCATCATATCAAGAGTTCAGAACAAGCGCAGTTATTCCAAAACACGCACGCTTCCATTCCATCACTGTTATTACGGTTCCAAAGTGGTATCATATTGCCAATCGCAGAAAACACATAAAATGTACGGAAAAGCCAAATTGTCCAAGATGTTTCCTGGCCAATGTCCTGTGTGTACCCTGCTTATTGTCGGTGTAGCATTACAGTCCCCTCGTGTTGATAGTCAGTAACTGTAGACCACAGAAGGCTTATTTACGACCTTGCCTCATCGCACGGCGGTCGTATACGAGTCCCACATGCTCGAAACAGATGGATTTGATTACTCACAATGAACAGATCGGGTACCGAGCTATTCCCAACACACAGGCACAATCACAACAGTCCCCAGGCGGCTAGAATTCAGAAAAACGGAGGCTTTTCATTGGACGAGAGGTGTCACGTCCCCGGTCCCCCTTCGCTTTGTCAACGTTCGGATTTGTGATTAGTTCCACCCAACGTTTATTTCAATCCGAGAGAAATAAAATAGCATTAAATAGTTTTTATCCCTTGATTATATGGTGATTTCTCCCTTATTTCGCCGCATATCTGAACAGAGAAGCATTTCAAACGCTAATCAACCGTGTCCAGCTAGACACAGTCATTATACCTTGTTTAATATAGATCTGACAGCCTGTGAGTTATAACTGCTGGGAGAAAGAGAACAGCCTGCTGAACAGAATGAATGTCCTCAGATATCACATAAAAAAAAACAAACAAAATAATGCTGTCCATGTGCACTTTAAAGTGGAAGTCATTACAATGAATCGTGTTAATGGGCATCAATACCTACTTTGCATGTACATCATGAGTAAAGTCAGATGACAGCCTTTGTTTACAAAGCCAGTTTAAATTAGGAAAATGTGTCTAAAGCCACATATTTTCATTGAATTTGGGGAAATTAAATCTTTTATTTGAACATTTAGTTTTTTTCCCATTATTTTATAGTTTATCATTAAGGAATTTTTGAGTATAGCGTTTTACCGTTTAAGAGCATTATGTAGTGTCAAAGAGAATTATTTATGAATATGTAAAAAGCCTGAAATAGCCCATTACTGGCATATTTTCAAGGTTTCTGAGTAAAACTTAAATGGGGTTCTGCTATTTCATTTGTCACAAAATCATGTTCAATTTGTAATAATTAAATGACTAATTGACGTGATTCAGACAGCGCAATAAGATTATTTTTAATCGCTCTTAGCAGATGGCTCCAGGAAGAAGCTGTATTGGCATCTTTGACGCTGAAGAACTGAATTGCTCTGTAAATCCTGCTGGCTGAAGCCGCAGAGTTGTATTCATAACTCAGCACATGCTTTTGAGTGTGCAAGCAAGCCTCAAAATCCACGCTGGGGGTGGCGTTAGACGCGGAAAATTACAGATTGGCTCGTAAAGGTTTGCATCCATTACTTTTTCTGAGATTAACAGGCTATTTAATAATACGTTTTAAAATCTCTTAATGTCATTAACTGCCAGTTCAGCCATGAAGTCCCATACCAATTAGTTAATGAACAAGCAACTGCTCAAGGCCACTCATCGGCTGCATTGGCAGATGCTAGCAGCACCGCTTTCTCGTCCTATCCCAGCATGCATTGGACTAGAGGCAGGAACATCCTGGACAGGTCGCCGCCCTAATGCAGGGCAAACACACCATTCACACACAAAATCGTACCGAGGGCCAATTTTCGACTCTCCAATCTAACGAGCATGTCTTTGTACTGTGGGAGGAAACCGGAGTACCCGGAGGAAAACCCAAAATGGAAGCTCCACGCAGAAAGGCCCTGGCTGAGACTCAAAACCAAGCACCTTCTTGCAGTTAATAGAGCATTATTGTATCTGTCACACAAAGACACTGCGTAATCATTTCATAGTCATACTCAGGGTTATTAAAGAGCTATTACATGTGAATAGTGCATTTATTACATAGGGATACAGCATTAATTATACAAGCATATTACGTACTTATTACAGACATAATTATGCTTATTTTGTACATATGTACACTGCATTTCTTGTGTAAGAATGCATTTATTTTGTTCATATACCATATTTCTCACATAAGTTACGACTGCATTTTTTACATTGCCATTCTGAAATTATAAAGGTGTACTATGCACTGGTCCTTGGTGATACAGGGTCAAATTCAAAGTCTCAAAGTGTTTGAGAAGTTTAATTACGGATTAATATTGATGATAAGGGTTAATACTTGAGCAGGATAGTATATTCACTCTCTTTTTCAGAATTTGGCATCTCATGAAATCCAAATGAGTTACCATACCACAGTGCCACACTGATAGGTGTGCCCTAATTTCACACATTGTAAGCAACGTAAGATGCAAGGTTTCATATGCTGAAATTAGCGAAACGGTGGTGATAATACAAATCAATTAGTTGTTGCCTCAACACTCAGGTACAGGGTGCAATGATATTTGGGAGGCGAACAGTGGCTTTTCCAAAGTTCCAAACTTCCCTCCTTCCAAAACACTTACTTTGGAAGGATTGACAGTGATTAGGATCCTGGGGTTTTCTTCCTAGCCAGTGCACACAGAGCCCTAATTATGAGCACTGTATGTGTAATTACAGACTGACTAGATCTGACCCCACACAGTTATCCTTCTAGTAGATTCCGCTCTGCTCTCGTGCAGCTGTGCATGTATCGTCTGTTCTGTGATACTGAGGCAGTGCTGTTATGTAGCTGTGTGCGTGTGTATGTGTTGTGTGATACTATGGCACTGTTGTGTAGCAGAGCCTGTGTATGTGTTGTGTGATACTATGGCACTGTTGTGTAGCAGTGCATGTGTATGCGTTGTGTGATACTATGGCACTGTTGTGTAGCAGTGCATGTGTATGCGTTGTGTGATACTATGGCAGTGCTGTTGTGCAGCAGAGCCTGTGTATGTGTTGTGTGATACTATGGCACTGTTGTGTAGCAGTGCATTTGTATGTGTTGTGTGATACTATGGCAGTGCTGTTGTGCAGCAGAGCCTGTGTATGTGTTGTGTGATACTATGGCAGTGCTGTTGTGCAGCAGAGCCTGTTTATGTGTTGTGTGATACTATGGCACTGTTGTGTAGCAGTGCATGTGTATGCGTTGTGTGATACTATGGCAGTGCTGTTGTGCAACAGAGCCTGTGTATGTGTTGTGTGATACTATGGCACTGTTGTGTAGCAGTGCATGTGTATGTGTTGTGTGATACTAGGGCACTGTTGTGTAGCAGTGCATGTGTATGTGTTGTGTGATACTATGGCACTGTTGTGTAGCAGTGCATGTGTATATGTTCAGTGATACTTGCAGAGCAGTGTGTGAGGATGTTGTGTTGAGTGAGGGAGTGTGACCTCACAGGATGACCTGCCCTTCCTCCTGCTCTGTAGGTGGCAGCAGAATCTTGTACTCCCATCTCCAAACTGGAGCTAAGCATCTTGAGGATACAACACACACCTTCCAGGTCTTTTGAGCGGTCATCTCTAGCTTTTGCTTTATTGCTGATAAATAATTTCACATTTCCTAGTTGGGTAGGCACAGTCATCTCCTACTCGCATACCCCTATTCTGCAGCGCAGGACGCTTTGCTTGCAAAAGCTACAGTGGTAAGGGTTAACACAGGTGTAACCAGCCAAGAGCATTCACAAATTAACCAGCCTGTCTTCAATAAAATCATTTCAGGGACGTCAGGGCAATTAAACGGATGGTAGGGAAAGAAAGCCTGCTTCTCCTGTGACACCATCAGCACCTGTCAGAAAATTATCCAGCTGATCACCCAAACCGGGTCGTTGAATATTCATCATCTCAGTTCCCTCAACAGCTTGTCATTAAATATGATTTATGTAACATTTCATTATTCAGATAATGTTTCAAACTACATTTATTTCAATTACGAAAGTGCCCTGTCTTCTAAAAAACTACAATTGGAAATCTTTGAGGAATACCAGTAGAGGTGAAGTACTCTCCTTGGGTAAAATAAAGATAGAAAACTTTTTTTACATTGCTTGCTGTTTTAGGCTTTACTGTATATCTGCTGCCAGAGTTTACTAACTATATTTGTAAGAGCCTGCTTATATTGCCTGGCTTTGAGCATAGTGGATTTATGGTGGGTCATTTAACTGCCATTCATCTTTGCTTTGACAGGCCTGTACCTCACCAAATTAAGGCAAGTTCTAATGTGACTCTCTCACTGCAAAATAAGTCTGCATTAACAAGTGTTTTAGTCTTGGCATGAGTCATATTTTTTCACTAAGTTAACTCAGTGGAACAGCTATTGCATGTGAATGACTTACTGTATGTTGCCGCTTAGCTGTGCATGGCTTGCAACATGGAAATTGCACTCTGCAGGGTGCATTCTCATTCTTTATTGGTATTGTTTGTTCACCTCAACACCTCCGTTTGTTCAGACACATAACACATATTTAAAAAGACATTCTAAAGTGACATGATGTTGTGCCATTCTGTGAGGCAGACCCGAACCCTTCAGCAACAACATAAAAACTGCAATAATATGTCTAGAATGTAGTATAATATCAGGACCTTTTTGCAGGTACATTGCTCGAGGAAAATAAAGACATGCATAATTGAATAAAGCAAACTCGATTTCTCTGCCTCACTGTCATTGTACTTATCGTTTTTATTTTACACTGTTACCATTTCCAGGCATACATTTTCAATTGCAGGAAAATATGAACAAAAATGTATCATTAGCTACCCCTGTTACTGAGATAAAAATATTCCAAGACTTGTGAGGAGGATGAATGGAGGACTTCCTTATCTTAAATAAAATTTAAATACGATTGAATGTAATTAATAATATGTGCTTTTCCCTATGTTACAGTAAACATTGCAGATAATTTGCACATGGTTTATTCAAGTCTTCTTATGTATTTCCTTTACATTTACATTACAATCAGTTGGTAGAGTGACGTCAGTGAATGGATGATGTCGGTTTCCACTGAATGCCAGGTAAACAAAAAGATGTACCAACAGTACAGAACAGAAAGGCCTTCAAGGCCTCTTCTAGGGGTAAGACCATTCATTTCCATCAATTTCATCAGAGATTCCTCTGGTAGCAGTGAAGAATGCTACAATTTATTTGTATTATTTTTAATGCAGGGTCATGGGTGTGGGGATGAATTTTATTGGCTATGAAATATTCCTCTTTGCTCTGGAGTAAAACTACACTGGCAACAAGCGGATGACTGTGTGCAACAATGCAGTGTTCGGGCCGTGCAGATATCCGCGCTTCTCTAAGGAATACTGACAGGATAACGCCATGGGTCAGCAGGGGAAGACAGAGGCGGAGAGAAGAGACAACAGAATTTAAATGTTTCACTATCTCAGTGTATAGAACAAAATTTCAAAGAGCTGATCCTCATAAAACGCATCTTGTGGGTCCATCTTCGTGTGGCCTCTGAGCGCCAAAACTGTACATTAAAAAACATTCAACAGCAACATCGCTTTCCAAATGTAATACAAATACAAATACAGCTTACAAATACAGTTTCATTTTCACACAAGGGCTACAGCTACCAGTGAGTTACCATTTATGGGTTCCCTCTACAGCACAGGTGTCTGGAGGGTCTGGAGGGCCGCAGTGTCTGCTGGTTTTTGGTGTGTTTCAGCATGAGAGATCCATTTCTAAGTTTTTCATTGGCTAAAGAGTCCACACACCTTGTTCTGAAGGCCTTAACTGGCTGCTGATTGAAAGGAAACCACAAACGCCTGTAGACACTGTAGACACTGCGGCCCTCCAGGACTGGAGTTTGACACCCCTGCTCTATTGAGTTTTTGATAGAGTTTTTGATTCATGCAGAAATTAAGGTATGTCATTAGCATAGGACTAAGCAAGTGTCAAATTGTATTATATGACAAATTACACCAATTAATGTTTCAAACATGTTTACTATAATGTCATCATTCAAGTAAAAAGTACATACAGTATAGGTTGAAAGTCCAAAAATTAGTCCCACTACTTTTGCTTGCTGAACTGGGATTTTCCATCTCTGTCCCACAAAACTATGCCCAAAGATGCTATAGGGCAGTGGAGCCAGGAACTCACACACCTTGTTTTAACTAACCATGGGCATTTTTGGGGTGTTTTGATCAATTCAGTCATTCAATCGGGTGTTCCTGGTTACAACCTTCTGGAGAGTGGTCCTGAGGACTAGAGTTGAGAAACTCTGCTACAGAGTAACTAATATGCTATTTATTTTCAAATTGGCAAATTGAATGTGGGAAAAGTGGTTAATTAAAGCGGGAAAAATATTACTTGGCTCAAATCAGAGATTAGAATTGTACAAGGGATTCTTTATTAATTTTTGTAAATGGGATTGGCCATCTTGTGATTGAAAGGCTTTCTCGGGAATGTTGGTATTCTTAGTGGCTTGCTTGTTCCCTGGTATGAAGCCATACTGAGAGTGGTGCAGTTCATGAAATAATTAATTTGTGTAATTCATATTAATTAACTGAATGACTCTAATAATCTTCAGGCTATGCAGAAAAAAAAACATGCAGGAGTTGAATCTTATAATGTAAAAGCCATGCCTGTAACATTTCACTAAGATGTTGAACCCACAGAAGAGACCACACAAGCCAGAACAAACAAAACGAAACAAAACTGTACTCAACTAAAAGGTATTCAGCAGAACAAAGAAAACAGAGACACAGCTCTTATAACTAAGAACTGTACACATCACTCTCGAAGAAGCCAGCAACACAACGCCGCCATTAAATTCAAGACCAAGCAAAGACAGACAAAATGGCAGCCTTTAAATACTAATATACTAATCCCAGAATGAGACTCAGGTGTGGTGCAGACTTCTTCTCTGGCATACTCCCTGGAATGAGTTGTGCTCTGATGCCACCTGTCTTCCAGGAGGCTTCATGACAATGACCTCATTATTGATGATTTCATTTCAAACTTCCTCACTTAAATACAATGCAGAAATCCACAACCTGAAGAAAGGTCAAGACCAAGCAAATGGGCCACACATTATTTGAGTCGCTGAACTGAATTACCTGGAGGAATGTTTCGGGATATAAACCACTCTTTCCCATAAGCCCTCTTCTTAACTGGGGAAACTGAGTAGGTAAGGCAGAAAGCCGCATCAAATTCATTTTCACAGATTATGTCTCCTGTTCACAGTGTTTCGTACCAAGACTGCGTGCCAGGGGAAGTCTTGCTTAAGAACAGTAATGAAAAGAACTCCAATGATTGTTGTTGTTATTGATTTTCTTCTTCTTTATAATAATAATAATAATAATAATAATAATAATAATAATAATAATAATAATAATCATTAAGCTAAGGTCAATGAAATGAACTCAGACTGAATGAGGATGAGATACAGTGTACAGTATACCATCAGCTTGAACAGCAGTGAGAGGAAACAATTCACAAGTAGCACTTAAATGAAAGATGAGGTGATCAAATATATGCAAGGATGGAATGGAGGATTATGAGTATGGAGGATGTAGGGGATCATGGGTTTGGTGGATATGGAGAATTAGTACATCAGAAGGAAAGAAATAAGTATTTTATGTTATTTTTGTTTTTTCGAATTTGATTCTTTTGACTCATTTGATTGATTGCTTGTACATTCCCCCATGAACACTCTAGGTGTTAACAAAAAAAATCTTTAACTAAGTTGACACAATTACAATTATTTATCTCTTGCCTGGCAAAGAGGAAAGGCAGTCACATATATACATTACCTAACAACCCACACATACCCTAACCCACACATAACAGATGCAGAGACTAAGATAGAAAGCATGTGCCGCATTATTATGTGTTTTTCCTCTGGAACAAAAAATGATCACCAGGGCCTGCAGTAGGTAGGACGGGTCAGATACTGTCACAAACTGGGGCTGCAGGAAGGCGGTTTCTCATGGCAACATCATGAAAATGAGCACACGTCCCTCTCAAGTGTGTTTCGAGTGCACTAGTCCCTCATCAGAGGCACAGAATAGGAGACTGGGAGAGGGAGAAGATGGGGCATTCTCCCAGGGCTTCAGCCATTCACAGGGAAGCGTGTAAGGATAAGGAAATGCAAATTTCATACAACCACGGTCTCAGCTTTTATTAAACTTCAAGAGGCCCTGTCATAATAGGAGCTATATTATATAGGACTGTGCCCATTATTGAATGAAAATAAATGTATGGAGTAAGAAGAAAGAAAAAAAACACGACACTACTCATCGTGTGTGTGTGTGTGTGTGTGCATGTGTGTGTGATAAGCTCCAGTTGTCTCATGCCAAGTGTAATGTGACTGGTCAGCTCTCACAGCCCAGCAGGTGGATTGAGTTAGAGGCCTGTCGAGCAGTCAGTGAATTCAAGATTACAGACGTGCTATACAAGAGCAGGACAGACATCTGTGTCCAGCAAGGGGCTATCCACTGTCTTACGGAATACAGACCCCAACACTCTTCTCATATATATTCTACAATTACCAGCTGAAATTATGAACATGAATGATTCATTTTACCATTAACTCATTGTAGACCTCCTTCTTCCTCTTCTCCTTCTTCTTATTTGAAAACAATAGTGCTTTAATATTTCATGTGTAACAATTGCAAATGCAAAAACTTCAAAGCAGTGCATCTGAATGACCTGCTCCCATGTCAGTTTTTTCTTCTGGTTTCCATAGTGAAGTGTGTTGTGAATCTCTTCAGTGGCAATATATCCCATCACATCAACAGTCACCTTGCTTTGAGAGAGCCGGGGAAAATGTCTGCATAAATAAATAATGAGGATATATTTAAACCTCCAGAAATCAGAGGCAAATTGATTTTATTCCTGCATGCCCTATTGCTGCTTGTAAATCTTCCTTTGATACACTGCCTGTCTGAAGAGTATGAATGGAAAGATTCAAACTCCTGTTGCACACAGAAAAGCCTTCTTCACATTAATAGACTCTAATTGGCTAAAAGAAATCCTGTGTGGGTCAATGTCAGAAGGTTTCTTTTCCTTTTTTTTTTTCTATTGCAGTGCTCATTTCAAGGATGTGATGTTTTGCTGGGTCTGATTAAAGGAGAGTAAACACAGAGAAACTCAGTGATGTTTTACTTTTTTTTATAAAGCAATGGTGATGATTTAGGGTCTATGCCGCACGTGTACAGAGGCATTACGTTTACCACAAACAAGTCTCTGCTTTTACTTTCACTCTTACTTTAATGTAAAATGTAATTAAATATTTAGTTCGTTTTTTCCCTTAATTTCCAGATTTCACTAAAAGTACTATCCTAAATAACTTTTTTCTAAATTGGGGGAATGCATCTAAATGTGCATTTGTAGTTGTTCTATTGCTGTACTTAAATATTCTTAAAGACAGACAAATGGACTGTTATACTGTCTTTTAAAAATTAACAATCCTTAAGAAAATAGCATTATTCTTGGAAAAACACTCCTGCTAGAAAATATAGATTAGTGAAGGATTTTTAAAGCACAGTGACAGAAACACACTTCACATAGCTGTCTATCTGGTTCTATCTGTATGAACCAGAGGCCCCGTCTTTCATGAATAAAATTTAAAAAAACACATTTAGTATTTCTGTAGACACCAAGAAACATCAAAACCAAGAATCGATGAAAAAAGGTGTACACTCATACATACAAACACAACATCTCCTGCTGTTTGCCTTTAGGCTCGGTACAGTTTGCTGTCGGCCCTGCTGGATGGCGTGACGCTCCCAGCCCCATTCGCAGCTCACCGCTTTTCAAACGCACGCTGCAACGCCAACGCACGCACCCATGGGCACACACGAAGGCACACACTCGCAGGAGATTGTGCTGGAATCACATGATTAAAGTGTGCAAACGGAAAAGCAGGCCTGTGGATCGGCGTGTCAGTGCTGGTGGGCCAACATATTTCCCAGAGGGAGGCTAACTGCATTGAGCAGAGTGCAGGGTACTTGGATTCAGAGGCTCTGCCCTGCTCATTTAGTGTGATGTTAACCTATCTCTCCCAGCGGAAAACCCTGCTCAAAAAATACATTGAAGTAAATCAGAAAAATGCTGACCCCCTCAAAGCCCCTCAGCCAACCCTGCCCCCACCACCACCTCTCCTCCATTTTGTTTCTCTTTCATTAATCACCCCACACCCCCCCCCCCCCCCCCTCAACCCCACCAATCCTAACCAGGGAAAATCAAGTGCAGTGAAGTCGAGTAGAACCATAATTAAAACAATTGAGCAATTAAGAGTTTTACGGGGCAAACAACCCATTAGCCCTTCTGCCCTAGAGGAATGATGGAAAGTGCACTTGAATTTGAATTGTATTTATATAAGAATAATAAAAAAGAATATTTAAAGCATGCCGTATAAATAATTGGAATGTATGGCATTGGAGGCATGCAAACCTTAAAGGTACTGAATACATGAATACATCTGCGGCAATCAAACACACACACGGTATTTATGTCTCAAATGTCACGCTAGGGTGTACAAAGCACTTTTGTCTTCTCCTCCTTTGCCTATAGACTGTAGAAAAAATATGGACCAAGTGCCTGTTACATCACCCACTGACTATCCATGGGCTTGTGAAAAGCATTTTGAAACCACAAAAGCCACCATGTTGTTGTACAATTTTGAGTGCAGAGCGACAACTCCTCTAAGCGTGTGAGATAGAGTGACTCAGCCGTGATGCAATATGCCCCTGATTCGTCCACAAAGTATTGCTGTATTGTCATAATAACACAATAACTGAGAAAATTGGCACAGGGTCTCTCAACAAGACCAGAAAATGAGCCTCTGGTTTTGCCCGATTGCTCGTGCCCCATAACATACATGACAGTTCATTCTTATTTCCGTTGTTTATGAAAACAAATACGAGTTACAGCAGGCCTTTGATGGGATATAACTCCAGATCAAAGCCTGAAGGCAAGGAAATGACATCAGACGAATACATTTGCGTTTCTGTGTGCGTTTGTGTGTATGTGTTTGTTTACTTGTGTGCTTGCTTGCATGCGTGTTTGTCTGTGTGTCAGTGCAGGCTGGAGATACTGTTCCTTCGCAGGGAACAAAAGCGCAACTAAATGGAAAAAAAAACATTTTCCTGCATTAGCATTCCCCATATGAAGTAGGATATTCAATTAAAGCGAGTAAGTTCTCTGCAAGGTTTGCATAAAACATGGGTATTCAGCAGCTGACTTCAGGTCCACGCAGCATCTGTTCTGGTTGTGAAGCAGGTTTAAAATAAATAATTTCACAGAGAGTAAGCTTCCCTTCTACACCAGTTCACATTTCTGCTTCATAGTTACAACCAAGTGCACCGTCAGTGTTATTCAGGCAGCAGTATTATACTCTAGAGTAGACACCTCAAACTCCTGTCCTGGACGGCTGCAGTGTCTGCAGGTTTAACTCCAGGCCTGGAGGGCCACAGTGTCTGCAGGTTTAACTCCAGGCCTGGAGGGCCGCAGTGTCTGCAGGTTTAACTCCAGGCCTGGAGGGCCGCAGTGTCTGCAGGTTTAACTCCAGGCCTGGAGGGCCGCAGTGTCTGCAAGTTTAACTCCAGGCCTGGAGGGCCGCAGTGTCTGCAGGTTTAACTCCAGGCCTGGAGGGCCGCAGTGTCTGCAGGTTTAACTCCAGTCCTGGAGGGCCGCAGTGTCTGCAGGTTTAACTCCAGGCCTGGAGGGCCGCAGTGTCTGCAGGTTTAACTCCAGGCCTGGAGGGCCGCAGTGTCTGCAGGTTTAACTCCAGGCCTGGAGGGCCACAATGTCTGCAGGTTTAACTCCAGTCCTGGAGGGCCACAATGTCTGCAGGTTTAACTCCAGGCCTGGAGGGCCACAATGTCTGCAGGTTTAACTCCAGTCCTGGAGGGCTGCAGTGTCTGCAGGTTTAACTCCAGTCCTGGAGGGCCGCAGTGTCTGCAGGTTTAACTCCAGTCCTGGAGGGCCGCAGTGTCTGCAGGTTTAACTCCAGTCCTGGAGGGCCGCAGTGTCTGCAGGTTTAACTCCAGTCCTGGAGGGCCTCAGTGTCTGCAGGTTGAACTCCAGTCCTGGAGGGCCTCAGTGTCTGCAGGTTTAACTCCAGTCCTGGAGGGCCACAGTGTCTGCTGGTTTAACTCCAGTCCTGGAGGGCCGCAGTGTCTGCTGGTTTAACTCCAGTCCTGGAGGGCCACAGTGTCTGCAGGTTTAACTCCAGTCCTTGGAAATATGGTGTGGACTCTCAACTGAAATTAAGCACTTCACAGTTCTGAAACACGTCAAAAGCCAGCAGACACTACAACCTCCTAGGAGCACGGCTGTGATCCCTTTTCTAGATGATATTGTCTTTGAATGTGATTAATTACTCAAATCTCTGAAAACTCAAGAAAAAACAGTTGTTGCACACACAAGTCTTAGCCCTCCTCCTCCCCAAAACACCCCTCCCCCACCCCATTTCCATCCTCTGTCCTGAGGAAATTATAAAGGAGAAAACAATTGAATGAAGATATTAGATCATAGAGGAAAGGAGGCTAATTGAGAGAGACAGGCTGATACGGGTAAGCGTATCCATAGTGACCGGCCTGACACACTATTCTCCTCTCAGACCCCTCCTGCATTCATTTGCTAAATCTGAGGCCCAAAAGCCAGAGGAGGAGCTGTGACCATGGTGACAAGGGTGGCAGGGGGCATCAGGAGGGAAGAATTTGTGCATGCACACATACACACGCTTGCTCACATCCACACACACAGGTTTTTGCCAGACCCTACAATCGGCTTCGTCTCCTACTGCCTGACATTGCTTGTTGAAATGCTGAAATGCACAAGATGGCTTACACAGCCCATATGATGTAAGTTCTGTTACTGAGTCAGCTCACACTTCAAGTCAATGCTAGATAGCTAGAAGAAAAAGACCAATTCATACAACAGTGGAGACTGCAGTAAAATATCAGCACCTGATTCAAAACTACATTGTGGTCTTTTAATTTCAACACCATAAGTAGTATACAACGCTTCTCTTTATGAATAGCTGGCCGTTTTTCCGGTAGCCCGCAGGTAATTAGGTTAACAAACAATGTGGAAATATTTTCTAGCCATTGAGTTTGTACATCTTCTTTAGTAATACAAGTAGCCTACTAAGATGGAAACGCTTCAATCAAGGAAGTATGTCAGCAACCAAAAAATTGAGAGAGGGTCCAGTTCCACTTCTGTGCTGACAGGCATGGGTCATCCCATCTACAGTAGATTCTGCCACACATTCTCCCCTTAGCTACATCAGGGTCCGGCTAAACCAGGCTCACTTGGGCTTGTTTGTTTTGTATGTGCGTGCAAGTGTGCATCAGTTTTGTATGTAAGTGTGTAAGTGTGAGTGTGCATGTTGAGTTGTTATGTGAGAGGCATCCATGGCTCATATGAACAGAGCTTTCACTCGATCAGCATTCAAACCCTCCCTTACTCAGAGCATGATTGTCCAGGATGTGAACCCAGACTGACACGAGAAACATTCTTATTCCAGCCCCCTCCTGGAAAGAACTTTATCCAAAAAGGAAATTACATACACATGCAACACACTCATTTTTTTCACCGATGCCCATCTGTAAAAATATGAAGATTGAATCAGATAAAATTATTTCTTTCTGGAAATTTTGGTATATACTGTGGATAATAAAAAATAAAAAAAACCCTGAAGTATATGGCTATTGCCAGAAGGAGTCAGTTAACTCATTGCTATGAATTTTGCTGGTCAGGGTTGTAACCTGACATAGCTGTAGTGTAATAACTCACAGACCTTTCACAGAGCAAGCACAAATCATGATTTGGCTAGGTTTCCTCTATTTTGGCTGACCCGTTTTCAGAACATAAGCTCAGTCTTATCAAGTCTCCGTTTTCATTCCGTAGATTGAAAACGAAAACTATCACCTGTCTGAATTGCATAAAACATTAAACATTTAACCAATGTGACAGTAGATAAAATCTTCACACCTCATTTTCACACCAAAGTGATGCATAGAAAGGTGATAATACAGAATTTTAACGTGAAATGTGAATGTGTTCTGAGACTCACACACACACACACACACATGCAGACACACACACACGCAGACACACACATATACATATACACACAGAAAAAGAGACCATAGCCCATAATCTTTCATTTCCTGGGACCATGATGGCATAGCTGAACTGAGACAGAAGAGCAGGGCATGGCTTTGTGCTTTGGGCTGACCAGTGTAATTCAGCACTTCCTGCAGACATTACGCATGACGACACCTATCCAATCAAACACAGACAATGTTCAGCATTGTGTACATGCATTATAGCTTTTTGTAAAATATTGAGAGTCTATAAGAAAGTATGCTGTACATGTACATTTGTACAGCGCTTTAGATAAAGGCGGTATATAAATGCCAACCATTTACCGTTTACATGTATATATATGTAGGACATATATATACATAACCATTATGTGATGTAAATATACAAGAATATAACACTGTATAACACGACAGGGTGGTGCATTCAGCCTTAGACTGTTAACCACCCTGAAGTGTTTAACATTTTTGTATAACACATGGCTACAAATGAAATGCACCAGAAAAAAAAATCTATATGACAGAATTTTAAAAACATTTTTGAAAACAAAACTAAAACCATGATGTGCTCATACACATCTGCCACTTAGCTAAATATAGTTCCTCTGAGGGCACTGGAGTGCGGATTCGACAGAGTCGTCCATCTCCATCGGCAATCAAAAACACGAGAAAAGCAATGACAATTAAAAACGAAGTACACATTAACTATTGGTATGATGCATTTTAGGCACCGATCTCATCAGCAGACATTCAGCTGTGCCGTTTACTCTAATCTATACGGGCATGTTAGGTAATATTTACAAACCAAATAATTACTCCACCTCTGACCATAAAAATGCTCAGCTAGAGGTAACGTGCTGCAATTAAAATATTTGCTGCGAAGAAATATAGATTTTAAACAGCGTATTTAACTTAATTTAACAATTTAGCAATTGGCTTTGTGAATCGACTGTTACAACCCGTTGCCACGGTAACGTTTCCCCTTATTGCAGGAGTTCAGTAATATGCCAGCTGTTGTATTACCAACAACAATGTAGACTAATCACTAGAAAGCTCCCAGGTAGGAGCCACAAGCTTTCCGACTTCTCAAAGAACGCAGCATCTGAAAGTTTTTGCGTCGTGCTTTCAAAATGTAATGTGGTAATGAGGCAAAGTACCCAGATGACCTTGGTTATACAATATTAGTATTTATCCAAGCCATGGTATAAATCTGATACAATACATACCACAATTTAGTGTAAGTAGAGATGTTTCACTTGGTTAAAAATTACAAGTCAAGGTAAACTTGACATTCTTTCTGCAGAATAATTGTCTACCCTGGTAATAGTGGTGGGCTGTAAAGGGCCTGAATCTGCTATGATTATCGGAAAGAAATTCCATTCAGTAGAAAACATCCATATTATATCATAAATTGCCTACATTTATGTTTAAGATAGAGCTATTGGGGAACTTGTCGGTATCTAGGTATGTGCATTGTAGTTCAGTTGGCCATCACAGTGTACTTAAGTTATTTGATTGTGCAAGCCGCTTCTTTCTCTATTGAAACTGGAATAACGTGTGTCTTTGTGAGAGTAAAATATGATCTTATGTTTTCCTAACATTCAAGGCCAGGTCGTTTACTACACAGCCCCTCAATCACACTGCCTGTGTCAGCTCAGCAATGTCTCATCTACATCGAGGGATCTGGCACCAATTCCATCCGCATACTTACAGGATATTTACAGAACATCTCCTTCACAAGTAAAAAAAAACACTTTTTGAGCCTGGCATGTTCAAAGACACCCCTTTGGCAAAGTCTTACAACAGACTGTGCATCTTGGATTAGCAGGACAATAATAAATAGACTTGATAAACAGGGGTTTATTTCTGCAACTTGATTCGGTCAACATGAATTTGGAAACTTCCATTGATTGTATCAATAAAGAGAAAATTGACGATACTCCATAAAAGCTTTAGGTTGAGCTACTGTATGACCATACCATATCATGATTAGAAGATCTAAGCCATTGCGGAAGGGAGGCTTTTTTTACAAACAAGTAAAGTTCAAACAATCCTGAGAATGCTGGCAGACATGGGAAACTATAGCTGTTAGTAAGCAGACCATAGTCAAATTATTATTTTAAACCCTTTTTTCTTTTTGTACACAGTGTAGCACCGTGTTTAGCAGCACATGAGCTGTAATAAATCAGTGCCTTTATGGTCTAGCAGCTGTATTGTGTTTTTGTAGTGTGCAGTTAGCATTCTCCTTTGTCCTATATTGTTATCTCTGCACACCTGCAATACAACTTAGTTTCTTGTCTTGACAGAGCACAACAAACATTTTTATTTTTTCTGTTTTCACCAATGTATAACGGGAATTCTGGTCATTAACACATTTTGTTCTCAGAGGTCTGCAAGAATTGGAAAAATATTCTCAAATATTTTAAATACATAACATGTAGAATACATACCATGTAGCATATCGAACTTCTGACTCAAATGTATGTATATACATGCACATCTATACATGATTTTGTGTAGTCAATTATAAAAATAAGATGTTAGTTGATTAGACTAAGCAGGAGACAGTCCTCCCCTGGATGGATGCAGGGTTATGGGCTTTGCTCAAGGGCCCAACGGCAGGGTGAAACGCCAGGTAAGGGCCTATCCTTGCACAGACCCCAGCAGCACCCCATCCCTCCCCCCACTCTATTTCTAAAAAGCAGAACCGTACTGTAGCCCAGACATTTCTTCTGGTCTGAGGACATTTGTTTGTCTTGGTGTGCTGTCACTCTCCGTCTATTGGAAATGCCCTCAGAGTAAACCAGCCGGGCCTGTTTTTGGAGACTGGTAGAATAACAAGAGAGTCGGTTCAGAGCGTGTCTTTTTCTGACCGTCCTGTGTAAATATACTGACCCAGTAGGACCAGAGCTGCCCCTCATTACCTTAATCAGACCCTTCTGTCCTCAGCGTTGGGCGCAAAATGTTTTTCACCCGAGAAGGCCTGGATGAATTCTTTGCCTTGGGATATTGTATATGAAAATGGCTTCCTTTCATTGTGAGAATTTTGTATGTGATACAGCCAAGAGGCAAAGGAATGTTGAGTGATCCTTCACATAAAGACAGAGAATATCCTTGAGGATATCACCTTGGGATTAGCTGGTCAAGGAAACTATTGACCTGCAGTATGGATGACCAATCGATCTTCCGATTGGCCTCATTTCACCTGTCACAATCACTTCCTGATACCTGAGAATAAACGATTTTCAATTTGTACAGGACTGTTAGGACTTCCGAATCTTGAGGATTTATACCTACCTTTTAAATCTAGCTTTTATCTAGCAGCACTGCTTTTATTATTCTCTCCTTATTTTTATTATGTTTTTATTCCTTTTTATTATTTTCTTCCATTTTTTTATTTTATTTTATGTATTTTTTTATTTTATATCACTTTGAGCTATATCTAGCAGCTTATTTTAATGTATTGCTCTTTTTAGCTTTATGCTATGTCTAGCAGGTCTTTAGAACTTTTGGTGGTCTTTTAAGTCAAATAAATGTATTTTTTTGGTTGTTTGTGGAATTACAGTATATATTCCCACAATCAGTGTCGTCTCACTTGAGGGAGGCACAGGGGAAAGGCCTGTGTTTGTCTTGTTTGTTTCCATCCATCCATTCATCCATTCATTATCTGAACCCGCTTATCCTGAACAGGGTCACAGGGGGGCTGGAGCCTATCCCAGCATACATTGGGCGAAAGGCAGGAATACACCCTAGACAGGTCGCCAGTCCATCGCAGGGCACACACACCATTCACTCACACACTCATACCTACAGGCAATTTAGACTCTCCAATCAGCCTAACCTGCATGTCTTTGGACTGTGGGAGGAAACCGGAGTACCCAGAGGAAACCCACGCAGACACGGGGAGAACATGCAGACTCCACACAGAGAGGCCCCGGCCGACGGGGATTCGAACCCAGGACCTCCTTGCTGTGAGGCGGCAGTGCTACCCACTGGACCATCCATGCCGCCTTGTCTTGTTTGTTTGCTATGTGGATATATTTCCACAGTGTTTATTATTTTAATTTGTGTTGTCTCTGTGAAGTTATTTCTGCTTTTTCCTTGAACGTAGATACAGTACGCTAATATCGATCTTGCTAGGAGACCCAGTTTTAGAATCCTGGCCACGCCACTACACAGAACGTATGTATTATTATTATTCTCCGTAATGAAATATGTTCTGTGATGAAAAAAGTTTACCTCAAAAGAAGTGAACAGCCTATGCTTTTGTATTTCATTTTATCGTGCTTTACAGTTGGCGTTCTCGCACATGGCATCGCCCCTGAAGGGAAACGTGGCCTTATGCATTCAGGGTTTTTTGTTGTCTTTTTCCCATTGTACCGAACTCGTACCGAACTGTGATGTCCAAACCGTGGAGTGAACAGAACCGTGTCTTCTGTGTACTGTTACACCCCTACAATGTATTGTAGTCTACTAAAAATAATAGCAGAAAACACATTCCAGATGGCCACTTAAATGCCATCTTTGTCATCAAGAAATTGTAGTATTGCATGACTCAGTGAGTAATGATGAAACATTTCTGTTTCCTTGATGGAACATGTGCATCACCAACAGGTTTCAGGTCATCTCTGGAAATCCATAGGTATTTCTTGTGGTAATAGGAATTATTTGTGAATGGAACATACTGTACCTGTATTGAGCCCCACGTCATGAAAAATAGGACAGTGCAGTGTGTCATAGTTAGCCTGGTCATGCTGTTGCATGCACTTTTCATTTTCTACGGGAGCTTCATAAATGGTATGTCATTTTTACTGGTACTTGTGATGGTTTAACAGGCACAAAATCATTGCAATCCTTGTGTGGAGCTTCCCCAGACAGTG